>NC_065512.1:9938389-9954631 GCF_006386435.1 Epinephelus moara | reverse complement strand
GGGAAAAAATTACTCAGAAAAACAGAAAATATTACTTAGAAAAACAGAAAAAAATGACCACAAAAAAACAGAAAAAAAATACCACAAAAAAAAACAGAAAAAAAATACCATGAAATACAGGGAGAAAATTACTCAGAAAAACAGAAATAAATTCACCAAAAAACAGAAAAATAAATAAATTACTTTGAAAAACAGAAAGAATTACTCAGAAAAACAGGGCTTTTTTTTATTTGTCAAGTGAATGCAATACGCTGCCGTAGTGAGACACCAACCAAAACATCATGAAAAACATTATAAAAAAAATTCTTTTATCCAGCATTATTTAATAGTTATTTTAACAGTTGGTTGATACATCCATGGTCAGGTTTGTGCTCTAAAGGTGGCACCTTTTTTAAAATCTTGTGTTAAGCTTTCAGTCTCAAATCTTTTGTGTCCCCATACAAGAAAAGCGACATTGAAAACATTCTGGTAATCATATATCTGAATAATAGAGGTGGATATGTTCACTTATCTTTCTCTGATTTGATCCATTTTGATTCAGTTTTATTCTTCGTTCAAGATAAATGTCAAAGCACTTGTCAGATTTTATCATTGAAACTTACATTTCTTTTTATTCCACGAGAAAGTAGCCGTCACATTTTTTTTTCCCCTTGCAAAAATAACCTTGTTCTTTACACTGTGATAATATAATTCCCACAATATTGACATTGTGCACATCATGACGCCCTCACTGCACCAAGTCACCACAGTGGACACATACCATTTTATGAAAATGCACATGTATTTATTTAGTTAATGAAGTGATGCAGATGCAAAGATCAATCTGGAAATGTTTTACCCAGAACTGCAAAATGAAAAATGTCATCTAACTTTTTAAAGTTTTAATCCTTCGAATATTAAAGATATAGTTCAGATCTTTTGAAGTGGGGTTGTATGAGGTACTTATTCATCGTCATATTAAGCCCTGTTTCCACCAAACACTTTCAGTATGGTACCTTTGGAACCAAAAGTAACCCTTCAGACATGGTACCTAGACCCTAGCGTTTCCACTGCAAACCGTACCCTTAAATGTGGGCAGGGTTGTTGTCACTCACTGCTCCGTCCAGCACTCACTGTATTTCCTCATCCCTTAAAAACTTTTTACCCAGAACTGCGAAATGAAAATTAATCTGTCAACGTGCCGATCAACATTTACAGTAGGCAACACACTGACTATAGATCAGTACCTCATACAACCCCACTGTAAAAACTCCAAACTATCCTTTAATCTTAGAGTTTTAGTTCAATTTTGTTACTTACAGCTGCACTTATCAGCGCTGTCTATATTAACTATGAGTCAAACTACATGTTATGATAATGTAGTCGCTCGTTCTAACAAATCCACAGATAATTATCACCTGTCTCCCAGTAGTTCCTCTCAGCTCCTTGGAGCCTTCCAGCCTCTCATAGCTCCGTATTTTGTTTTTTACGGCTCATTTACTGTGTGAACAGCCTTAACCCTGCTCCTGCAGCAGCAGGTAGCTGTTTCCTGTTTACAAGCTCAGATAAAGCCACTGAACAGGAGTTCAGCACCAGACAGCAGACAAAGGTAGAGACTAGCTGGTGAAGGACGGAGCAAGAGCCAGATACTGTTCTCAGGTGTTGGTGGAGCTGAAGAGGGAGACAAGATATGAGATTATAAATTAATGAAAATGTTTCTGCAGGTCTGACGGATGTGCTCTAATGGCAGTGTTAACACTAGAACAAATTTTACTCTGATGACATGTAAAATATTAGTCTTTCAGCTTGTTTCAGTGCTCCCTATTGTCCCCAAAAATGATTCATGCAGCCTTAAAAGGTAACTTTGGTATTTTTAACCTGAACTTTATTTTCCCATGTTTTTGTAAAAAACAGTGCAAAAGACACACACACATCCCAGCGTCCAGAGGAGTGGGTGCTGGACCAAAGAAGCATCTGGCAAAGCAAAAAAAAAAAAGTCTGCACACCAAGTAGCTCCTGTTTAGAAGGATTTTAATGCAGAGTGACGTTTCGAGCCACACGGCTCTTCCTCAGATGTCTGATACATGACAGAAAGTCGCCATCTTAAATACCCTCATGTGACATGCCACACCTGTAGCCCATATTCATAATAAAAATAAATCAAGAATATGTATCTGTGTACCCCAATATGGTACCAAAGCTACTAATGAACAATAAATAAGGGCATATACAAGCTTGTACACATTTTATATACATACGTCAAAAAACACATCTTGATATGTTACTGCTGTGACAGACTTTTTTTTATTGTGTAATCAGAAAAAGCTTGGAAATCTTTATTGCCAAAGCCACCACATTCCATCTAAATAAACAGCAATTGTAGCGGGTATTAAGCCAACATGTTTTCACATCTAACTGGGTGAATTAAAGGTTTTATTTCAACCAAACGGGTAATTGTTGGAACAGTGGAAAGAAAAACAAAGACAGTTTTTATGAGTTTTATTACCTTCGCCAAGGAGGATGTTTTCGCTGGCGTTGGTCTGTTTGTCTGTTTGTTTGTCTGCAAAATAACTCAAAAACTTATCAACGGATTTTGATGAAATTTTCAGGAAAGGTGGATAATGGGACAAGGAACACATGATAGAATTTTGGTGGTGATCGGTTGAAGCAAAGTGGATAAAATAATAAATGAAGTCTATCGTCTGTCAGCCTCAGCAGCAATTCCAATTTCTAAAGACGGTGAAAATAGCGCCATCTGGTGGCCGGAAAGCACGTCTTGTCCTACTTGCTAAATGTTGTTGTAATTCTAAAGTTGAAATTAATGTTCTGTGTTGGAAAAAAAGAAAGTGAAAAATACAAAAAAACATATTATATTCTGTGTTGGTACAAAATAAAAACGAAATAAATACACCACAGTGTCTCCATGGTGAAGGCATATATAACCTAATAATGATAGTGATGCAAATAACCTAATTGTGATGCAGGCTGCAAAATCTGATGCAGAGGGGGAGGGAATATCACCTACTTGGCGGAGGTCTTTTACAATGATAAAAATACAGTTTCTTTAAATGGCGTCTAGTGGTTTTGGTGATGGTGATTTCGTTTACACAAAAAAAATCTTACTCTTAAGACACTTAACACTTAAGGCCAAAACACACCGTCACCGAACAGCACGCATCAAGAAATACAGCCTTATTATTTTCAATGTACAACCCCACACCAGCGACAGCTAGACGCATGTTGGTGCTCCTGTATATCTTCACACCACTGTCCTATTTCCAGCCTCGCCGCCCCTGGAATAAATTTATTTACCCCCGGACTCGCTCTGTGTTTGTACATACCAGCTCCTGTAGCAGCTCTTTTTCTCTGCTCCTCTGGCAGCTCGATTCTTCTCCTCACCATAAAGCAAACTCTGTAACTGTCACTGTTTTCTCGTGTGTAACGAAGCCTAGATGAAGACCCACAATCCCATTATTATACAGACCATGGCCAAAATGATATTGCCTGCTGAGTCATGGCTCTTAAGGTGATGTATCAACTTTTAAGGGTGTCCACCCATCGTTTTAAGCTAATGCAGAAGTGGATGAAGTAAAAGTAGTAATACATTTGTGTGGTCGTCTGTTGACGAGCTGCAGCGCAATGCATCTGCTGTGTGCTAGGGGCCGCAGTTGAATCGAGTCAGTGGGGTCGATGTGTCTTTAGGTTTAGGATAACCATCTGAGCCTGTCAGTGGCAAAAACAAGCACTTTAAATGGACGTAAATGGCCTCTTCTGTGGCTGCTCTCTCAATACTGGACCAGTTTCAAAACTTGTTGTTCCCATTAGTCACTTAGACAAAAAAATGTGAAAACAGTCTCCAGATTTAAAATACCAGGTACCCCTTTAGACTGCCAAAAACAAAACCAGAAAATATTTTAAAGGATTCAGCTTTAATAAGTGGATTCGATACTTTATTCATATTCATTTAAAAACCATTGAACTGTTTCATGTCTTCACATTTTCAGGTCTTTTTATGATATGATATGTATGTCTCTGTGTTGCAGGACGTTCCTACAGCGTGTTCTCTCAGCGTATGTTGAATCAGTGTCTGGAGTCCCTGGTGCAGAAAATTCAGAGTGGAGTGGTGATAAACTTCGAGAAGACCGGACCTGACCCGCCTCCTTTAGAGGGTAAGAGACACCTCTGTCTGTCTTAATGACATTTTTTTCCCGGCTCTATTTCTGAAAAGACCTTTTTGACAACTGCTGCACTGCATCTGTTTGATTAGTGGAGAATCTCTTTTGCTCTCTCTCCCACTCACAGTTTTTTTTAATCCTCACTGAGCTTTTCTTTGCCGTGGCTGCTGGTGGATGTCACTGTTTAAACCCCCACCTTCATATTTAAACTGCCCACACACTGTTATGGTTCATCCAAATCACTCTGTTGTGTTTCGTACCTCACAAACACCTTCTTGTCTTTAACTGCTTACGGCTGGTTTCCCCATGATGTCAGCTTCCTCTGTTACTGTCTGTGTCTGCTCAGATGCTCCAGCTGAGGCGGTGAAGTCCGGTCCGCAGGCCTGGCATTGTTGTCACAAGCTGATCTACGTACGACCCAACCCTAAAACCGGTGTTCCCATTGGTCACTGGCCAATCCCTGAGGCCTTCTGGCCGGACCAGAACTCCCCCACACTGGTAAGGAACTTGTGGAGGAATTAACGACATGAAATCAACCTGGACCATTTATTCCCATGGTTTTTGTTTCTAAGTAACTAATGAGAACAAGAGATTTCTAAAGTTGTCCACTGTTGAGAAAGAGCACAGCAGTCAGCAGCAATGAAACAAGCTGCAATGTAACCATTCAGGACATTTGTGTTCTGTCAGTTTAAAGACCTGTTTTTGGGTCACAAGGGTCAAGCTGTGCCTTAAAAACCATCCTTTCTTAGTCGTCTTCTCCAGTGCAGTAGTCACGAAGACGCGCACACAGAAAACAAAAGAGAGTTCAGACTGTTGTTTGGATTTTCAAATTCTTCTGTTTGCATCTTGTGGCTGTACAGACAGTGAAAAAATGTGCAAAAGTGCAAATGTTGCAGTCCACGTTTGACTTTCCTCACTGCATGCATGATGAGTCACCCTGTATGTGGGTTATGCTACAGGTGTCATTACAAACATGCCAAAAAACTCCATAGCACTGATGTATTTGCATACACAAGAATGTACAAGTGCACAAGCTGAAATTTGTATGAATATTCATCAGCATGTGTATGAGAATGTGTCGGGGCTAGTTGTTAGGGTGTGTTTGTAATGACTTGACCTGCTGGCAATTGGCTTCATGTTTGTTCTGTCAAGCCCCAGTGACTGACTAGGTGCACCTGAAGAGTCACCCACATATAGGGTGAGTCATCATGCATGCCTCATTTTGCACGGAGGACAGTCAAACATGGACTGAAATGTTTGCACTGTCTGTAAAGTACTAAAGGTGCTTTCACACCTGCCCTGTTTGGTTCAGTTCAGTCGAACTCAAGTTTGTTTGCCCCCTATGTGCAGTTATTTGAACAGGTGTGAACACAGCAATCACACTCAGGTGTGCACCTAAACAACCGGACTGAGACCTTCTTGAAGAGGTGGTCTCAGTCCGGTTACAAGCGAACTCTGGTGCGGTTCGTTTGCGGTGAGAAGGTGTTCCGACCTGGATCTGAACCAACTGCAGTCACATGACACATTGTTTGGGTTAAACATGAGCATGTTACAGTCCTGGAGGATTATTAATGTGCACCTCCTCCTGTACTGCCTTAATATGCACATTCAGCACATCCAATGCATTCTGACCAATCAAGAGCAGCTTTCTCACACAAGGCATTTGATCTGGTCCGCTTGTAAATGCTGCCGTGAGAACACGAACCAACTCTAGACAATTATACAACTTTGGAACAACATGAGTCCCTGATTCAGACCAAAGGAGACGACTCTAGGTCTGAAAGCAGCCTCAGACACAAATCTTCTATACTTCTAATGTTTTTCAAAGAATGGACACAAGTGTTTTTGTTCCAAAGAAAGTCCATATATAATACAGATGAAACAGTGAGAAAGAGAAAGACATGAAAAGTATGTTTGTTTGCACAGACGCTCAACAAAAAGGTCACACAGTACCTGCAATAACAATGGAGCAAATAGAGAAGTAGAGAAGGTAATAAAACAGAATTACACGGCCCAAATATATTGCACAATATAACAAGGAAAAGTGCAGCACAGGAAGCTGAGAGCAGAAGGAACTCAGTGTTTCCATTTCATCAGATTAAGAACAATACAGGATTTCAGTGCCATTTTATATCTGATATATAATCAGGATATGTAATAGGCAATATATTTAATGTGTATATTTCATACTGTTAACAGACACAACAAGCACAACATGTACAGTACAGCTGGTATGTTGTAGTGAAGCTATGTTAAATATCAGCTGGAAGATATTGACAAATCCTGAGCTCAAACGGGAGATCAAATCATATAAACAGTATTTTGTGTCCATTATTATACCTACATGATGATTTTTACAGTGCAGAATGTTAATGTGATGTAGCGTGGACTCTTAACAGTATGTACCTCTCCCTCTGTGACCCACACAGCCCCCCCGCTCAGCCCACCCCCACGTTCGTTTCTCCTGTCTGGATGCTGAGCCCATGGTGATCGACAAGGTGCCCTTCGACAAATACGAGCTGGAGCCG
Organism: Epinephelus moara; assembly: GCF_006386435.1. Taxonomy (NCBI): domain Eukaryota; kingdom Metazoa; phylum Chordata; class Actinopteri; order Perciformes; family Serranidae; genus Epinephelus; species Epinephelus moara. The sequence goes on along the minus strand of NC_065512.1, from coordinate 9,947,949 downwards.
TCGCCTCTCACACAGTACATTTTGGAGAGGAAGTCCCCGCACACCTGCTGGCAGGTAAAGCACCATCGCAAGCACAACAGTTATTGAGAAAGGACTTCAACGTTAAAGCTGAAATCTATAATGCTTTTACACTTTGCACGTGGAGGTTCGATGATAATTTAATTCCATCACACAGCTGGATACTGATGTTTGATGTTCCACGGTATTTGTGGTGACTTGATGGAGACTTTAGAGATTTTATCCCTGATTCAAATGATTATTCATCAAAGTAATACTTTGCCGATTTTCAGCCGACACAATATCATCATAACAGTGTAGGTAGTATGTTTCAATGAACTATAGTAAACGTCCCTCCATCTCACCAGTGCCTAGATCTCCCTGCACAGATCTGAGGTGGCTCTTGGGCTGTTGCTCAAACTATAGACTGTACTTCCACATTAAGACACAGAGTATAGAGACGGATTGAGAGAGACCCGACTCTCTGTGTCTCAAACTGAGACCAAACTTCGATCAAACTGTCAAACAAGGTAGCGCTGATCAAATATAAACCGAGATCCTGTCACTGTATTGCCTAATTCTCGCCCCAAATGTTCTTAGAAACATATTTTAGTGTACTGCTTAGCTGTATCAGGAGAGTTTGCAAACAGGAAGTGAGCTCCATACAGTCTCCTATGTTCTAAAAACGGAGGCTGATCACATGTGAACCAAGATTTGGTATCTGAGTTGCCTATTTCCCGCCTAAAATGTCTTCGGAAACACACTTAGCTTACGTAGGCTATGGCTAAATGTCCGACAAAAAATATGAAGAAGCAGCAGGTGTGACAGGTGAAGCTGAAGGTGAGGAGCGAGGCAGAGTCAATTTCAGCGAATAAAACCTGCTGTATCAGGCTCAGTTTTAAAGCTACAGTGAAGACACAGGTATCATATTAAACTAGACGACCTAAGGCATCCATCGGTATTAACCATGTACGGCTATCTTGTTGGAAAGGGGGACAAATTATGCTCCAAATTTACACTAAATTTTGGTCAGGGAAAAAGGAATATTGCCATAATGTAAATAAGTAAACAGGGCTCCGTCTGCGCAGTCTGTCTCAAGATCAGGTGCTGGTCGGCCACAGGAACATCTCAGATGAAATCATAAACATAAACCACCGCACAATGAACTGAATTACTGTGATTTTTTGGGGGCACAGGCTGGAGTCGAACCCGGGCCGCTGCGGCAACAGCCTTGTATCCACTAAGCCACCGACGCCCCAAATTACTGTGATTTTATTGAGAGCGAACAACGTGTTTCGCCCTTGGCTTCTTCAGGTTCGCTCATGAGCACTCACAGGTGTGCTAAATATACCTGGGTCACGTGACGAATTATCACAGTTATTTCACTTTTTCTTTTTCAGTATTTTTTCTGTCACGTTCTTCAAAAACATTTTTCAAAAGATAATTCACATTTTATCCAAAAACACATGATAAATTTATGCAAATTACATACATACATAAAAAAAAAAAATCTTAAAGATTACAAGAGTTCCAAGAATAATATGTGGTTTAAGGTTGTTCACTCTCAATAAAATCACATAATCAGTTCAGTGTGCGGTGGTTTGGTTTAGGATTTTACTTGGTGTACATAAATATTTCTGCACACTGAGGTCCCTTAACAGTCTTGGAACTGCATAAATTGGGTTTGACTGGAAAACTGTGACTTGGCAACCAAATACTCTTACACTATTTCAGTCCTGCACACAATCTGACCAATATTTGATGAAAGTAGCCTCAAGTTTGAATTAATAAATGAAGAAAAATATTAGGTTTACTTGTTCACTCCTGATTTGATCTTACGATTCATTAACTTGCAGTAATTTCCTTTTTATCAAAGTTTGATTTTACTTTTCTGTAATCATCCACTGGAGGGCATTTTCTCAGCCCAAGACACACGTGACTGCCTCTGCTTTTCAGAATAAGAAAACAAGGTCTTAACAGTAGATACAAAGTACACATGGAAATATGGATTATATTTGCAAAAATGTATAGGGGTTCCCTCCCACCACTTTTGAGAATGTTGTCCTCCATCCCTATTTCCTGACGGCTGGCCTGTCATGTGGTACCAATTTCAAAAGTATTTGTCCTTCTGCTGCATAGACAGCCCATATTTATGAGAACACCATTACATTCCAGCAGTCAGATACTTCTTTGCACTGTATAGAGGAAATAACTGAGTGTCTGTGATGTGGTGAATAATGAACGAGTGAGCAAAGGGCTGATTTCTGACACTGCGACTGTGATAAACCGTTCAATAAATGATGCAAACGAAATATCGTGGCACTCACTTTAATGTTAGTGTGCAACCATTTCAGGTTACGCTAACATGCTAATGTTAGCACTACAGCAAAGGAGAGCTGGGTTTAAATACGAAGCTGAAGACAGATGAAAGAGGATAAAACATGATTTAGACATCATGATCTTTCCTCTGTTGCCTCCCTCAGGTCAACTTTACATTTTCTGGCGCCTCTAATAAAAACATATTTTCCATTTTTCATGTATCCCACATTTTTGTGTTCTCAGGAGGCAGCCAGCCCGACTGTAAACTCCGACTTGTTTTTGTCTGCCCTTTACAAAAGCAGGCGGTTAAAAACTCAAGTGGAAACATTAACTTAATATCACAGTAATAAATGCAGAGCTATCATAAGCTGTGTCCTACTTAGCCAGAGGTTAGTTGAGGTGAAAACATTAGCTTAAAATTCACAGAGGGAGTGTTGAAAGTGCAGTCTTCTTTTTAAAGAGACAGTTTCAGCGTCAGGTGTATAAACACAGCTCAGGCTACACATCCTGTTGGTGCTCACATCCTAGTGAACCTGCGGCTTGTTGAGTCACTTAACAAACTTTCTGCACGTCATGTGTTTGTGTTTGCAGAATGACGACACACATTCATTGATTTTTTTTTTTTTTTTGTATCTGTCTGTTTTAGGTGTTTGTGTGTAACAGTGCCAAGTACAGTGACCTGGGCCAACCCTTCGGCTACTTAAAGGCCAGCACGGCTCTAAACTGTGTCAACCTGTTTGTGATGCCCTACAATTACCCCGTGCTTCTGCCACTTCTGGGTAAGACTGATGGATCTGTGTCACGTTTGGTAATCTCACCTCATTTTTAGTGGCACTGTTTTTGCTCCGGTGACATCACTACTTCCTGGAAACCTGTCATTATTGTTCAGCGAGACGTCGAGCCTTAGCACCTGTATTTGTTCTTGAGATTAGTGTCATGTTTTGTGTGTGTGTGTGTGTGTTTGCGCACATTTTCTCCACATTCCTCAGCACCTGTAAATGAACGTGAACATATGTGCTATTAATAGTAAGAGGATTGTTATCGTTAAGTCATTAAATTCATTCTGATTTTGGACAGGCTTTAGGAAATGGAATTAATCCCTGAAATAGCACAGCATAACTTTGAGGCTTTAATACAGAACATGTTGCATATGAACGTCATTTTTTCAGTCTGTACTTATTTGCTTTGATTGTTTTCTTGCAGACGACTTAATCAAAGTGCACAAGTTCAAGCCCACCATCAAATGGCGGCAGTCCTTTGAGAACTACCTGAAGACCATGCCTCCGTATTATATCGGGGTCAGTGAACTTTATCTCCTTTAGCTCTTTTATAAAATTTGATTGAGAGTCAAGGACCATGAAAGACGCTGCAGTAGTCTTATTGCTTCCTTTCTTTCCACAGTCCCTGAGGAAGGCTCTGAGAATCATGGGAGCACCGAACCTGCTGGCCGACAACATGGAGTACGGCCTGAGCTACAGCGTGGTCTCCTACCTGAAGAAGCTCAGCCAACAGGTGAGAAGTTGGGATGTTGTCGGCCGAGTGAATTGCATTATTTTTCTCAGACTCCAGCAGCTGTGAGAGGCATCCTTTCATTTTATAGTTACAGTTTAGTAATAAAACTCTCAGTGGTTACATGAGCCTCAAAACCAGACACAACTCAGCCCTGAGCAGAGTGACCGTCCTCTACTGACCAATCAGACTGCAGTGTTCACAGCTCCACCTTTTAGTACCAGATCTGTGTGCTAGGTACCCCAACAGAGGGGGGACCAAACATGGGGACGGTACAGAACAGTTCCATTGGTACCATCCACAACTTTTCACAGTGGAAACGGAAAAAAGTACTGTACGCTACTGCTCAGTGGAAATAGGGAAACAAGCTCATATCTGAAAGCACCCTGAATGTAACAGCTTTCAAAATGCACTCAGTCATTTTACTTATTTGCTCACATTTCCAGTCAAAAATCGAGTACGACCGCCTGATCGCCTTGATCGGTAAGAAGCAGCCACCGGAGGCCGGCATCAAGGTGCGTTGGCGAGGCGGAGGCATATCTCTGGCCCAGCGCAGGGACTTCATCCAGCAGCTGCAGAGTCTCTCAGGAGAGGCTCCGACTCTGCCCATGGAGCTCAACCCCAAAGAGTTCCAGGGCTTTCAGCTGGCACTGCTCAACAAGGTAATTTTCCTGAGGATAAACAGCTTTAATAAGCGAGAGTTATTCAGTCAACATTTTGTTTTACTCTTGTCTACTGAGCTACATTTACTGGGGCAGTGGTGATATTCAATGTTCAACTACACTGTGACCTCACTGTTACTCATTCACTTCCTGCTCACACTTTCCCTGCCCTCCTGGCTCTCCACACAACATCCTCCTGAGGTGTTTATTGAGATGTTTTATACAGTTTGTTTGGGTGCTTGAGGGCTTTGGCTTGTGAAAAATGGCCATCTCTCTCCGACTGTATCAGCTGTAAATCCACCCTGTTACGGCCAAAGTTCGACAGTATTTCACCAGAAAACGACCGTCTTTATTGACTTGAAGGAAGGCTGGCTTTAAAGTCGCATTCCTACCGTTACAATCCCGTCTGTCTCGTGTCCTCATCAGGGCCTGAAGCCACAGAGCTTTAGGAATCCCTACGACATCCCCCGCAGCCACCTGCTGGACCAGCTCAGCCGAATGAGGAGGAACCTGCTCAACACCAGCGTCTGTACTCTCAGAGGGCAGGACTCAGGTAAGTCACCGTGCAAGTGTGGTTCTCACACATTCCTGGAACCACACCTCAAACTGATGTCAGCATTTAAAAATTGTAACCACTAAGTGAACTGAAGGTCATCAGAAAGAACAATATTCAGCTGGTGTTAAATTCCATAGAGGTGAAAACAGATGTTCTGCGGTTTTAATCCAGTGTCTCTACGCTAATTCTTCATGTATCTCTTGTTATATGCCAAATATATGTCAGAAAAATCAGTGTAAGAGTATTAGAGCGTAGGGCTGCACAATTAATTGTATATTAATCACATGATTTTGGCTTCCCACATTTAAATGAACATGATTGACTGCAGTATCGACAATTAAAATACATGCTCTGCTCATAGAAATCTGTGCTGCATATCAAATCAAATGCTTCCTAAACTAACAGCCGATACATGAAGGCCAAGAAGAGTCACGTTGCTAACATTACCTCACTGGATCCCCGTCCTGTGCTGCGTCAACTCAGACATCCATAACAGATGTTATGAGCTACAGCCCGTCTAAATACCGATACCATTACAGTGGTGGATACGTAACCGTCCAGTTCCCACAGACATGCTGACATAACAAAATTTTGTAATGTCATTTTTATTTTTATTAAACCTATATTCAAGATACAAGTTTATTTATTTAGCTTTATTTTGAGATTTATTTTGATATGATTTAACTTGATTAAAGGTATGGTCTACGTTTAGAAAGACGATGAGAAAGATTTGAAAAAAGCATTCCCCCCAAACACACACCCTCTGTGCTCCATGATCCCTCCCCTCCACACTCGTGTCCCCCTCCCCTCAGAGCCTCCTAACGACACACCCCCTCCCGCACAGCAACATACAGTTACATACAGCATACAGTTATCTGTGTCACAACATCCACAATAAAAACGAAATATTACATATTCAACAAAAACTCCGCTGTATCAGCATCACTTTTCAGGCCCAGATCTTGCCGGAGCTTTCTCCATCGGTCAAAGGATGACCTCTTCGTTTCTGCCTTTTCAGAGGCAGACTTGCGCTTCCTTTCGGCCTTTGCCGGTGGGGCAAGCAGAGGCCGCTTGCTGCTGTCGCTCTCTTTATTTTCCATATCGAAACTCGTGAAGCTGAATCGCTCAGGGCCTTACAAACCGCTCGTACTTTCAAAGGGGGGTTGGGACGAGGCGGGACGAGGAGCAGAGGAGTGTCAAAATGGAGCCAGGGGATTGGACGGAGGGTAAGAGAGAGAGTGCAAATTTGAGCAAGGAGTAGTCCGATGGCTGTGGTTAGACAAATTCTTTGCAGGCCTGCAGCCGCCAGAGAGAATGGATTTTTTTGGTTCCTTTTGCTCTTCACATTGTGTAGCTACCACTATTGGGCCATAACCACCATCTAAATGATGTTAATAATAAAGATCAATCCTTCTAAACGTAGACCATAGCTTTAACAAAGAAAAGTCTTAGAATTTGTCCTGGTTCCCAGATTGTAATCTGTTTCATATAAATACACATAAATACAAAAATACAAAACAAAGTTTAACCAAACAACAAAACCATACTACAAACTAGGGATGAGCGAATACGCTGTTATCTGTATCTGTTCAACCAACTAAATTATCTTTATCTGTGTCTGTATTCTGGACTGGTGGGGTTTAAGCCAGAAGTGGTCGGGACCTAACTGGAAGTTGTTATTTTAAGCCTCATTGGATGAAAATCTCAAAACACAGTGGAAAAACCAAGCAGGGCTTCCAAGGGCAAAATCATAACAAGAAAAAATGAGGGAACCCACTGTGAAGCAAAGAACACACCCTGAGCCATTAAAGGATGTGTTCTTTGCTTCACAGTGGGTTCCCTCATTTCTTCTTGTTATTTTGAGCCTGAAATTGATATGGAAAAATCTCTGAAAACAGCTACCCAAATGAGGATTTTCCTTCCTCATGAGCACAGATTTTGACACATTTTATTTGTATGATACGCACAGTCGTAAAGTACATTATCTGTACCGTACCTGGTTTTAATCGAGTAATCGGCTCAACCCTCCTGCAGTCTCTAGAAATCCCATTACCAAAAGTGGATGCAACAAATTAATCATTCCTGCTACATTCAGTTTTCGACCCAGGTAAACTGAGGCTACTCAGAAGCCACACTATGATTTAAGTGGTTGACAAACTCAGTAACGAAAGTCCCTATGTCTGCTCAGTCGAGCAAATGCAAAGATTTGTTAACTAGCAGGAATGTAGCACAGTGTGGAAGTGAAAGCAATGCTCTGGTTATTTAAATATTTAAGTGCAATAAAAATAATTTTCCTTTTTATAATCAATGACTAATAATGATCTCAATATTGAGCAAAACAATCTTGATTATCATTTTGGCCCTAATCTTCCTGCAGCCCTGACAGAAAGAGATAGGAAAAGATATGCGTGTTTGGATATCAGTGGGCAAAACCTTTGTTTTTATTTCCAAAACAATGAAACAGAGGTCTAATTTCCTCATCTCTCCCTCGTCCTCCTCCTGATTTAACAAGGGAGGTGTGTGTGGAGCCAACAGTCTGTTCCGTCAATATCTCTGTACCCCGTTAAACTCTAAGCCCGCCCACTTTTTAGTGGTCTAATCAAATGCAAATGATTCGATTTAAATCCATCTCGTTCTCGTAACTGTACACCGCTCAAGTTTTCTCTTTCATGTTCCAGTAGAGAAGCTAAAGACGCTCTAACTTCTGTCTAACTGAGACTTTAAAAGCGAAACCTGTAAAATTCATGTTGAATCTTCCTGTCTCCTGTCCAGACCAGCTCCACAGCGTGCCAATAGCCCAGATGGGCAACTACCAAGACTTCCTCAAAGCTGCTCCTCAGCCTCTTCGAGACGCCGACCCTGAGCAGCCCAAACGCCTCCACACATTCGGCAACCCCTTCAAACTGGACAAGAAGGTAACATATCAACCCTGATCATCTTTCATGAGCAACACACTGCTGTGTAACAGGTAAACTGACCGTCTTCCTCACTCTCTCAGGGCATGATGATCGACGAGGCGGACGAGTTTGTGACCGGCCCTCAGAACAAGGGGAAGAGACCGGGAGACAGCAGCAACATGACGGGCGGAGGGCCCAAGAGACGGCGCTGCATGTCGCCTCTGCTGCGGCTGGGCAGAGCCTACATGCCTCCAGTAACGCCCCCTGCCAGCCCTCGACCCACAGGTATGATTATACACGTCTGTCCAACTCAGATGACAAATGTTAGAAACAGTTTCACACACTGATCAGTTTTCAGTCCTCGTTTTTGACTGCTTGAAGCCAGTTGTGCTGAAATAATTCTTTTATTTAGTATTAACTGGCATTATTCGAAGTCTGTGATAATTTTGACTGAGCACAAATCGTAAAATACCTGAATAAGCAAACAAACATGGCCGCTGTCAGCTGAAGTGTCGTTCAAAGCCATTCAGTGCAGATGTGATGATTTAGCACTCAACAAAATAAATCTTGTTAAATCTCCGATCCTGCAGACATGGACATGAGCGACGGAGCACCTGAACCGGACCTGATCATCAACCACCTGAATCAAAACCACTACGGCTCAGATGGGAGCTCAGACTCAGAGGCAGACCATCCCTCGGGGCCTGCCGACCACCAGGAGAACCACACGGCCGCAGACCCCGAGGACCTCCGACACGGGGACGACGACGAGGAGAACGGGCAACCCCGGGCGGGAGAGCTTTCGCCGGGCAGCGAGGAAGGAGTGGAGATGGTGATGATGGACGACCAGACGCCTCGCTACCTGTCGCCTGCAGCTCTGAAGAAACACATTCACATGGAGACGACGAAGGTCAACAACGAGCTGAGGACGCTCATCACCAAGGAGATCAGGAAACCTGGCAGACGTATGTAGTCGAACACACACTGAGGGGGGGCTTTTTTTAAAATTTTACAAAATAAGACTTAATCACTAATTAATAGTTTAAATCTTTAACCCTCTGGGCCCGAACGACGCATTGTGCGTCCAAATTCACACCTGTTCTTCTCTATTGATTTTCTCCGCAACCGTGCGTCATAGCGAGAAGCCATCACGCATATCACGTGAAACAGCGAAATTGTAGCTTTCCGACAAGACCAAGCACTTGTCGGTAGTCCCGTGTTTTCATAGCGGAAAAAAAAGATAAAGTTACACTAAAATCATGAATAACAGAGCTTTCATACAGCTCTGCACACACATTACTGTTGAATGGATTACTCGCAAATGCAGGCTCGCACAGAAATGCCACACATATCACATGGAAGTGCAAGAGCAGAGCTTTCCAGTGATACCACACATCATTGTGCTGTCATCCCATCATGCTATAAATCCAGATTTATTGTCTACAAAATAAAAACCTGATGAATTTCTTTACAATCCATTATACAGATCTTGTTATCAGTCACTTCATATAGTGAGGAATAATATTATTACTATTTTTCTATGATCTTAGATGTAAATATTGCATGTTTCTTTCAGATAAAACACATTTTTGACTTGTGAATGAGTCAATGGAATTTCTT
>NC_065512.1:9898021-9937440 GCF_006386435.1 Epinephelus moara | reverse complement strand
CACATTTATCTTGCAAGTGTACTCTTCTTCAACGTTTGCTTTACATCTTGGATTTTTCCCGCATGGAAATTCTGACCAATCAAGAGCAGCTTTCTCACACAAGGCATTTGATCTGGTCCGCTTGTAAATGCTGCCGTGAGAACATGAACCAACTCTAGGCAATTATACAACTCTGTAACAAAATGAGTCCCTGATTCAGACTAAGTGACTAATGGGAAAAACAATATTTGAAACTGGTTCTGTATTGAGAGAGAGGTCTGCAGCCAGCAACAGCATAACAGGCTGCAACATAACCGTTTGCGGCAGGTGTTTGCTTTTGTGACATTAACAAATGTTATCCTTAATTAGATTAAAGACTTCAGCTGTTTTAGTGAGAAAAACACCAACAATCGAGCAATTAATCCTCATTCTCTTGCTCTTTCTCTTTCAGACTATGAGAAGATCTTCCTTCTCCTGAAGCAGATCCAGGGCACTCTGGACACCCGACTCATCTTCCTCCAAAACATCATCAAAGAGGCTGCCAGGTACAGAGTTTAACCCTCCTCTGATGTTTCAGCATTACTGTTACTACCTTGCTGTCTCAAATAAGCAGTGAACAGAACTGATTTGATTTGTAGTTAAGAAACAAATCACCTGTGTTTCACTTAAAGATATTGTATTGCTCAACTGTTTGCTCAGACTTTCCCTTCACAACTTTCTTTAGATGAGGAGCAGTTCTCTGTCAGGCTGTGATTATCAGGAGTGTCTTGTTCCTGATATAAGAAAATATGACTATTATGTGATGTAGCGCTCACTGACAGACAAGTGTAAACAGACTACAGTGAGCAGATGAGCTGTGACGCTTTAGCATCAGCGTGTGTGAACAAGTGCTGCCGTTTTGGCCATCAGAATTTGAAAATAATTTGAACATCAGCTGCAGCCATCTCGGTACCTTGGTATCTTGGCGCTCCTGTTACTAAGGTAGGTTTATGCTCGCTGCTGTGCCTCCAGTGCAAGATTGTGTGAGCCAACAATGACATCACGTATTTTGCATAAAGCACAAAGGCTCTAAAAATTGTCAGTCATCGTCTGAAACACGCCTCACAGTAGATTAACGGCTGTAATTGGCCCAAGTCAGCTAGAAATGAGCTTATGATTTTATTGACTGAATTGCTCCAGAAAACAAACCTTAACATTTGTTTTTATCGCTTCAGGTTCAAGAAGCGCGTTCTCATCGAGCAGCTGGAGAACTTCCTGGAAGAAATCCACAACAGATCCAATAACATGAACCACGTGGACACGCTCTGAGACCGGCTCATTCCCAAACTGAACTTAATGATAATAAACCTGACAAACACCTTCATCCTTCTGAGTCCCCCTCCCCCCCTTCCTTACTGGGGCCCCTGCGGAGACGAGATGAGACGAGACAGCACCCAGCTCTCAAACTATCACCTCTTCAGCGGACTCTCAAGGTTATTGATGGTCACGTTGGTTTGCACACAGTTTAAAGTCAGTGTTGACCCTGGATGATGCGAGCACATTTTTCAGATATCCAAAAGGGGGAGTGAGGAAGCGCACAGGTAAAGTGTTTGTCTATGTTGGACATTTGGCTGTTGTCGTCCTGAAGCATTCCCTTCGATTATTCCCCTCCCAGATTAGATTTTCTTCTTCTTAAATAGACAACGAAAATCTCTCAAACGAGGAGGCGGAGTAAACGAGGGGAGCGCAGGATGTGTCTGGTGAGGAACAGGTGGCAGCCTGCGCCTGGATGTCATGTTCAATCGTGTTTAATGTGTGACGATGTGACAAACCGACGGTGTAGGAAGGGTGCAGGTTGAGTTTTGGTAACTCAGGGTCAAACGGGATCCAGTGGAGATGCTCATGAAATACTTCTCTCCCCATTTTTGTTCATTCACTTTCCCCCTTCGTGTTAGTTCTACTTTTTGTTTCGTGGGAGGACGAGAGTCTGTCACTCTGCTTTCACTGTTGAAATTAACTTTCTACACTCCACTAACTGAAGCACTCCAAAGCTGTGCTCTTAAACTTTGCTCAAGTATTAGATTTGATCAACTTGTGGTTTACCTGCCAGACTGATGATTAATATCATTGAGGATAAATGAATTGATAATTTCGCTAAAACCGATCCGTAGTTTTGATGACGTCTGTAAACTGTTAACTGTAAACTGTGGTTTTCTGAGAGATCAACACAAAATCCACTGAAATGATGCGACATCATTGGTTACAAATGTTGAAACACAGGGACGAAAAGCTCAGGAACTAATGCATCATAATCAGCAATAACATCGGAGCTACTTTAACCCCACATTTCTATCTTATTTTGCCCTGAAACAGCTGATATGCAACACAAACTGTCGTCTCCTGGAGTGTTGATGAGCCGAGGTCTCGGATGCCAGCTTGTCCCAACATGCTGGTCGCTGCCAAATAACTTAACCCGCCCCTGGAAACTCCTCCCCCCCGCCATGAATCTCAAACCAACTTCTTGTCACTTAACCGTGAATGCACTTGTGTAAATTTGAGAATTTATTTAATGTAATTTAAAAGAAAAACTACATTTTTGTTGCAGTTTTTCCCAGCAATCCTTTATCTTTTTTTTGTCGGGCCTGTTCGATTTTCTCAAATATACACAAAGAATCTGAATTGAGGTCTAGAGATCAAGAGTTGATTTCTGATTCAGAGGGCAGCCCTCTTCTGTTCCCTCCCTCCTCGGACAGGGACCAAAATCTGCCATACTTGTCTTTGTTTGTGAAGAGGCCGCTACCAAAAGAGTATTTTGAATACACTGTAAAGATGTAAATAACCCTAGAGTACTATTTAAAGAGAATGTTCAGTGGAAAATGGCCTTTTTGTAAGTATTTCCATGAATAAAGTTTCTATTTTACACTGTGAAGGGCCATGTAAATAAAGTGTTCTGTAAAGATGTGACTCTTTGTGTTTTTGTCCACGTTTGTTGGAAGTTTTATGCCTACCATACACTACAAGACTTTTAAAAGACTAAAGTCTGATACCAATGGGTGGTTTACTGAATGCACTTACCGGGCACAGGTCCAGGGGCCCAAAATGTCACTGAAATAAAACAACCAGGAAGAGACTTAAAATGACAACAACAAAGAGACACAGAACGACCTTAAAGAGACACAAAACAACCCAAAAAAGACTGTGACCTTAATGAGCCACAAAATGATCATAAAGAGACACAAAATGATTTCATAGACACAAAACAACCAAAAAAGACACAAAATGACCTAAAAGACAAATCAACCAACAAAGACAAGAACATTACCTTGAAGAGACACAAAATTACTTTGAGAAGATGCAAAACAACCAGAAATACACAGAATGAGCTCAAAGAGACACAAAACCACCAAACTAGACACAAAACGAAACAAAAAAGACACTAAATTTCCTTGGAGAGATGAAAAATAAACCAAAAGAGACACTTAATTACCTTGAAGTGATGCAAAACGACAAAAAGACACAAAATGACTTCAAAGAGACACAAAACAACCAAAAGAGATGCAAAACGAAACAAAAAAAGACACTAAATTACCTTGAGGAGACACAAAACAACCAAAAACAGACACAAAATTACCTCAAAGAGACACAAAACAAACCAAAAAAGACACAAAATTACCTTGAAGAGATGCAAAACGACCAAAAACAAAAAATAAGTACACTGAAGACACACACACAAAAAAAAGACCCATCTCCATATCTGTACCCAGGGGCCCATTCGCCCATGCTGACACTCACATCTGAAGACAAGGTGAGTTTTCAGTCACACTACAAGAGTTTGCACATAAGACTGGGGATCTTGCAGGGTCACTATTTGCAAGACTAAAAAACAGATTCCTTTTAAGATTATTTTCCACCTCCGCTACCAGCCTGCGTTTGTTAGCCGCACCATTTTAGTGGGAGGAGACTGAGAATGAGAGCCGAACTGTCAAAAATTAAGATTTCTAACTAAAATAAGTTGGTGGATCAGATACACACACTGAATAAACACAGACACTGGTTCGCTCCAGAACTCCACCCGTTTCTCCTCCTTTTCCACAGAACAGCCTCCTTAATTGGAAATTTGTCTGTGACAGTGAAATCACTTAAAGTCGTTAAAAATTCCCATTAATGGAAGAAAGGACCAAAACACACTGAGCGTAAAAACATGTATTAAAATTTTATTTACAGACATGTACAAAAATATTGTCCCTCTTCCTGAAGTGTCCATGGACCCTCCCGTTGGTCCACAAATAAATACCAGTAGTGAAATAAGGGGGTCGGGGGAGAAGTGAGTGTGGGTGTGTGTGTGAGAGGTGTTTGGGTATCTTAGGGTGCTTGGTCCGCTGGGTTCATCACTCGGCCCATGAACAAGATGGATCCTGGAATGGAGAACACAGTAAAGATAAGTTTCAGTTTCTTCTTTGCTTTAAAGGATCATACCAGTGTTTTTTTGAGTGTGAAATACTAAAAGACACAGTGTGAAGATTTTGAGTGAAAATTGGCGCACCCTGTTGCATTCAGGCCGATCATTGAACTGTTCCTGTGGCGGTGTGTTTTTTGATACTAACACCAGGGGTCGCCAAATCTGAAATATTCAAATCCTGCATGTTGGACCTTTAACTGCAAATCATGCAGACTTAGGGTGCCTTCAGACCTAGAGTTGTCTTGCTTTGGTCTGAATCTGGGACTAATTTTGTCACAAAGTTGTATACTCAATCTCAGTCTAATCACTGGCTCTATGCAATACTCCTGTATGCAACCCTGTTGGTAGGAGCTCCACCCTCTGGGAGTTGTAGTTTTCTTAATACTGGCTTGGTTGTAGAGTCAAAACATGGAGACTACTGGCATGTTCCTTTAAGCAACACAGCTGGATTAGGAGTGGGAAACATATGTGTAATGTATTTACAGTGTAAAAGAATACCTGTGTTAATCTGTCGTAGAAGAAATAAGAACGGCCGGTCCGCTTTGAAAACAGGAGCACGGGATCGTTTGAGGAGCACCATCGCTGCAAGGTCAAAAAATACTGGTTTATTATCCCATAATCTGTTATTCTGTTAAATAAATTATTACAGGCAGGCAGAATCATGTTAAAATGTATAATAATCTGTTTAATTTCATTATTGTGCAGAGCATCTCTCACCTGTAGCAGCAGTTGCTTTTGTCCCATCTTCTGTGACTTCTATTCTCACTTCATGGAAAGCATCTGACACGTAAAGACTCTCCTCCACTGCAGGAGGAAACAAACTGTGAGCTGCCAGCAGAGCCACAGGCATCAGTGTGTCACCTGCAGCTTATGGTACGCTACGCTGTTTGTGATCCGCTTCTCCTAACAAGTTGATGTACTGACCTGATATTCCAGTGAAATCAGCTGCCGTCGGGTTGAAGGCGTCGCTGATGCCCATGGCGGGAAGCACTGACCTCAGGTTGAACTTGTTCTGCATTCTGAACCTGTGAACACCAGACACAACAATGTTTGTACATCATCTCAAAGATGTTGAGTCTTAGAATCATCTTGAAACAAAATGCATGATCTTGACCTGGGTAGGAATATGTCCATCTTGATTCTGCGCAGGCCGGTGTCCCAGGAGGCCAGCTGGCGAGCGGTGAGTTGGGACTCGAGCGAGGACAGCGGCGTCTTCCTCTCGCTGGGCAGGACCACCTGCAGGCTGAGAGAGCGGCCCAGGTATGGCAGCTCCAACACGGTGTAACGCTGATCTGATGCTGTCCTGAACTGACCTACGAGGGAAGGCGACAAGTTCAGGTGTGCAACCTCTGACTTTTTCCATTGATTTAATTCGACTAAGTATAATTTAGTCTGTAAGATGTCAAAAACAGTGTTATCAGTGACTTCAAGGGTAGCTTTGTATTTTCCAACCTGGACACTATGTTTACATTTTTGCATTGAAGTGACTGGGAACAAATTAAATTGGTCTAACATTGAGCAAGAGCACTACATCCAACAGCCGTGACAACATTATGGAAAGGATCCCTACAGAGATAGACCTCATCCTTTTTTATCCAGAAACATCCCAGAAGTTACTTTTGTCAAACCCACGAGACTCCATTTAAATAAACAGTAATTTTATCACTGTGAAACACACTTCATCCAGAATCACCTCCAAATCTGAGGCCATGGTTCTCCGGTGGATTGGCCCCTCTTGGTTGGGAGAGACTTACTGCCTCAAGCGGGGAAATTCAACCATCTTGTGGTCTTGTTCAGGAGTGAGGGTAGAATGGAATGTGATATGGATTAGCGGTTTGGTGTGACCTCTGCAGTGATGCGGGCGCTGCGCCGGACCGTCGTGGTGAAGAAGGAGCTGAGCCGGAAGGCAAAGCTTTCGATTTACTGGTCCATCTACGTCCCAACCCTCACCTATGGTCATGAGCTCTGGGTAGTGACCGAAAGAATGAGATGGCAGATACAAGCGTCTGAAATTAGTTCCCTCCGTGGGGTGGCTTGGCTCTGCCTTAGAGATAGGGTGAGGAGCTCGGACATCTGGAGGGAGCTCAGAGTAGAGCCGCTGCTCCTTCGTATAGAAAGGAGTCCGTTTTGGTGGTCCGGGCATCTGATCAGGATCCTCCTGGGCGCCCTGTTAGAGGCTGGAGGGATTACATATCTCATCTGGCCTGGGAATGCCTCGGGTATCCCAGGAGGAACTGGAAAGTGTTTCTGGGGAGAGGGACGTCTGGGGTGCTTTGCTTGGCCTGCTGGCCCCATGACCGGGCTTTGGAAAATGGATGGATGGATTTCATTCAGAGTGGAAACCAACTCAGGTTTGGTTAAAATAAACCCTTCATTTACCCAGTTAGATGTGAAAACATGCTGGCTCTATACACAATATGTGTGTAATGTAATGGGCTGTTTCTAGTAAAATGAAAGGATCTACTCTTTAACAAAAAGGTCTGTCTCTGTAGGGATCCTTTCCATAGTGTTGTCAGATGCTTAGAATCAGTCTGAGCCTGTCAGTGGCAAAAACAGGCACTATTTGTGGACGTACACTGATGGTGCGAACATGTCCCGAATGGTTACATTGCAGCCTGTCTTCCTCACTACTGAACCTCTTTCAAAAATTGTTGTTCCCATGAGTCACTTAAACAGGAAAATAAGGTCCAGGGTGAAACATACCGAGTTACACCTTTAAGCGAAGTTTTGAGGTTGCTTATTTTAGCTGATCAATAGCTAAAAAAACAAAGATGGGATATTTGGAACAGCAACAGTATGAGTTATATATATATATATAACTATATAGTGGGCAGTTACTTTTCAGTATGATGGGTTTGTTACAACAGATGTGTTGATGGGAAAATGAATTGTTTTTTAGAGTGAAAGGAAGGATGGATGATGGATGATGGATGATGGATGATGGATGGCGTCTCTTACCAAAGCTGACCTCTGTAGCCTGATACATCATGGGCACCTTAACCACACTCCCATCAGACAGCATGAAGGGCAGGTTCTGGGTGTTGGTGAACAGGAACTGTTTCTGCCAGACGCCCCTGAAGGCCACGGTGTTGACCAGCGCCATCTGCAGCCGGTGGCCCCACCACAGGGCCTCTGCCTGGGCCTCGCCCGAGCCTGACAGCTCCCCGCTGCTGCTTCCTGCCTGGAGGGGCCACGACTCATCTGGGAGGTAACAAGGGAGGGGCAGAGGTCAATGCAGCTGAGCTCTTTGCAGTGTCTGGACTGTTGGCTAATGTGGTCTGATGTAACGGACAGAGGCATTTGTAAATACATCCAGTGAAGGTTTGGTGGGATGGAGGAAGCGCTGACTGTAAAGTGTCATTAGAGAAAACTGTAACTGACACCATGACATTGCGGTTGTGAGTATACATTAAAAACATTACTCAAAAACCTTTGACACTGGTTCACAACGTGGAGGTCGACATCCTCCAGTCGTTCAGTTTGTAATAAAAGCACCAAATCTGGGCATTGCAGATTGGCATTCTGCTGACCATGGCGGCAAAATCCAATATGGCCGCCACCTAAAACAGTTTTGGCTATAACTTTTGAACCAGATGTGCTACAAATGCAAACTTGGTGTCTATATTATGGTTTTTGGCCACAAGAAACACATGGGAATGGTTATTTTTATGATTGGATGCATCAGGACATCTAATTTGCATATTTCCACGATGGCGGCAACATAAAATATATATATTTTTTAACTCTTACGGAAAGCTTGGAGTCTATTTCACATTTTTAAGCATTAGAAACACATTGTAACACTCAGATTTATGATTTATTTTTAAATCATATTATATTTTATTTATGCTCTCTAATTTGCATATTACCAATATGGCCGCCGTCCCAAAAATTTAACTTACACACCCATTTTCACCCAGATTGAATTGTAATGTGTCCATGTTGAGATTTCATAAACATAGCCAGCCAATCAGGACATGCCTACCCAAATATGTGCGAATATATATTATCAAGGCTCTGACTGTTTTACGAAGCTGTCCTGCTCACCGTGGTTGTTCCCCACTCGCTCCAGCTGCCCGCGGGTGTGGTTGGGCTGGCTGAAGTTGGCTCGGACCACGCTGGTGTAGGCCCAGGCTGCTGCGTGCTGTGTGAAGTCAGTCAGGAGCTGGACGCCGCTCTGTATGAATAACGTGCAGGTCTGCTGCAGCTGCATCCCCTGGCTGGTGTTGCTCGTGTCGCTGTGTGAATGCAGCAGGAAGTCTTGTACCTGGGCATCTGGAGGACACAGAGGACAGGTCAGACATGATGGTGCGTTACGAGATGCAGGAAGCTGATGAAAAGCAGTTTCAGCATCTATATGTCTCTTCTACTCTGCTACACATCTGATCCTCAGCTCTGTCAGAGACGTATAATTCACACCACTTTCAAAAAACAGGTGGAAAATGGCTCATAAACGTCTCTACAACACAAGAATCATCACTGAAATGCATTCAGCTCAACAGCCTCTGGCTTGTTTCATCAGCAACTTAACTGAGTTTGCACCATGTCCCCGCAGGACTGTGCACAAACAAATGCTCATTTGACTTCATTTGGGCTTTGCTTAACACAAATTCCATCAAGTCTGCTGAGCGGCACAAACCACAGGGATCTTATCATCTGATAAACTCCAGACAGTCTCGGATAAAATGATCCAAATTGAAGCCAAACACAGATTCTCTCACGACGGCAGCATTTCATTAGTGCACAGCATTTATTAAAACGCAGTAAATCGTAGGTGCCTCCTCTCAGTCTTGTGATTTGTTTTCTTTTATTTAATTTTTGGTGTTGCTCTTGTTGTTGGATGTTGTCTTTTTTTACAGGAATACACTGATTTGTCATCAGGGTTCAAACACATGTTCCCTTTTTAAAGTTCCATACTTTTCCAGACTCAGATTTCGAGACTTCTTGGTAGATTTTTTAGACCATATTTGACATCTGAGTACAAAGAGCTAGATGTTTATGTTATATAATCTCTATTATATTCGGGATTGTCAAGCCAGCCCTCAGAAAACTTGCATTTACCTGAAGTGGCCCTTCAGTTCACACTCCCTGACAGAGCATTGGACAATGTCCCACTGTCAGACATCTCTTCCTACAGAGGGAGTAAGCTAACCGGTTCTACCTATATTCTTATTATGTGCCCTAATCTACGTCCCAACCCTCACCCATGGTCATGAGCTCTGGCTGACCGAAAGAATGAGATTGTGGACACAAGCTGCTGAAATAAGTTTCCTCCGTGGGGTGTCTGGGCTCAGCCTTAGAGATAGGGTGAGGAGCTCGGACATCTGGAGGAAGCTCAGAGTATAGCCGCTGCTCCTGTGTGTCGAAAGGGGTCAGTTGAGGTGGCTCGGGCATCTGATCATGATCCTCCTGGGCGCCTCCTGTTAGAGGTGTTCCTGGCACGTCCAACTAGTAGGAGGCCCCGGGGCAGACCCAGAACACGCTGGAGGGATTATATATCTCATCTAGCCTGGGAACGCCTCAGGGTCCCCCAGGAGGAGCTGGAAAGCGTTGCTGAGGAAAGGGATGTCTGGAATACTTTGCTCAGCCTGCTACCTCGGCTTTGGATAAGCGGTTGAAAATGGATGGATAGATTGAAAACAGACAAAAGAACTGATCATTTATGTAACTTACACGTTCAGCCCGACTTTCTTCTCATATTTTAGCTCAGGTTAGTTGAGAATCATGTCAGACTTTCTTTTGGTGCTGATGGAAATAATCTTTAGATCACAGCTGAGGTATTCGGCTAAATTAAAGCCCAGTATCATCAGTTTCCATCCCTGACTGACATGTGAGATCACATCATGGAGGTAAAAGAAACAGCAGCTCCAGCTCTCGTTTTGTTTGTAATTAAACACAGTGACCCCTCGACCCCGGGGCCGAGCTGCAGGAGTGGTTAATGAGATTAGAGTTGGTGTGGAGGCAGGTATTATGGCTCCAGACACCACTGTGCTCTGAAGGGCCAGCAGCAGCAGCAGCACTGCTCCACACCACCTGGTACCAACAGCACTGAGAGCCACCGACAACCTCTCCAACCTCACTCCCACAGCATGAGGAGCAGCTAATATCAAACACCTGAGATGACTCCTACCCTTCACGCTGTATCCGAGCGTTCCCTCCAGCTGAGCCAGCGTGTTGCCCCTGGCGCCAAGCTGCAGCAGCCCCAGAGACAAGGAGACGCTCGCTGGTGACACGATCAGGTTGGAGTTGTTCTCTGTCTCGGTGAGCGTCTGGTAGAGGCTGACAGCGAACCTGGTGTGCAGCTCTGCCATGCTGTCCTGAAGGCTGCCGTTACAGTGGCTTCGCTCCACCAACCAGAGGCAAATGAAGAGTGAAGCCAGCGGCAGGCGACACATGTCCTCAGTGCTGCAGGAGGGGGAAGTGTCCACAGGGTGCAACGGGTGGCCCAACAAACTAAATCCTGTAAGATCAAGAGAGAGAAATTAAATAACCTACTGAGGTCAGTGAGGTCAACCAGCAGGCAGAGACTCAACAGTGGGATCAGTAGCAGCACTGTGATAATGATATCGTTTTACCAAAATCTGAGAAAGTTCTCAACTTATACTGCATGTGTGCTGATTTACAACCACTTTGTCTCATATAATGCATAAATACTGAACACAATTCGTTGCATTACATCTGACTGTCATTACTCTGTAAGCACATAGGCGTAGCTTTCAGGTGGGAAGCAGGGGACACCTCCCCTCAGTATTTGGACCATGCATTTGCCCACCCAAATAAAAAAGGAAAGTAGCAGAGGACTTTTAATTTGTCAAAATTTAACACATTTACTGCATGAATTGATGCAGAAAAGCCACAAATTGGTGCATATGCATTCACAAGAATGCAGGAAATTAAGTGTTTGACGCTCCAAATTTTCTGGCAGAGGACCCCAAAGCCCCTGTTTCATGTCTGTCCGCCTCCCCAAATGTTAAAACAAAACTTACACCTTTGCATATGTTGGTTTGCGTGCATTAATCGTAATGTGTCAACCTGAAGTCATAAAAAATGGGCGCTTGGTCAGTGACTTCTGCCGTCAGGGTTGGAGGGAGACGCAGCAGGACAAGAACGCAAGTTATGGTGGTGAAAGTCCAAGTGGGGCAGCCGGGAGAGGTGGTGGATAGGTCCAACAAATGTTGACTTTTACTCGGGAGAGCGGTGTTCACGTCCCTTAAGATTATAAAGCTAAACCCTGTTCTTTTTTCCTAAACCTAACCACGTAAATTTTTTGTTGAACAAGAAAAAAATGTCAATGCATGTTGTTGTACTGACGTAGTGCGTTTGTTTTTAAATAAACTGTATGTAAACGTTAAATTTCCTGTGAAGACGGATGTGTATTTTGAAAGAAGACAATGCATGTAACAGGCAGAAGTTGACACTGCGTCCCAGGACTTCAACAACCAACGCACCCAGGGTACCACGCGTGTCTTAGGTGGAAAGTCCATGACCAAATGTTGATACGTGTTGGAGTAAGAATGTGTTGTATACATCATTCATAACTCCCAGTATGCAAATACAGAGACACTGTGGCTCTACGGCATATTCATCATCAATGAATTGAATTTCTTTAATTGCAAAATAAAGTTTAGTTGACATATTAAGACTAAAAGTCTCACAAGTTTTTATTTTTTATATGTTAAAATATATAACAGGCAAAAAATGATATAATGAATTTAATAATTTAATATTTAATTAGATTTTTAATTTAAATTAAATTCAGTCAAAAACATTATTTTTTTTTTTTTTTAATGTATTTATTTATTTATTTTTCTTGGAGGTCTTCAAGTTCAAGTGGTTCAACTGGAATTACAAAAAAATATAAATAAAAATAATAATAAATTAGCTTCACTTTGACCGGCTGCAGCATTAAACTGTTGCTTGCCCAATAATGCATGACATTATGATAATATAATTTACACATCATAGTAATTATAGTAATTTAGCACTCTGCATAGGTCTATAGGCACATTTTATTTCTACTAGAGCACTTTTACATTGTTGCACTGCTACTTTAACTTAATGATCTCCTTACTCTGCACTAGCCAACATAAAATGTAGAAATATAAATATAAGTAGCCTACTGAAATGTTTTTGTCCCCTTAGATAAAATATCACTGATGGTTTTCCGCTGATGTTTCAGCTAAGGTGAGATGATGACAGGTGCGGGTCCTACCTGCGGACAGGTGAGGGACAGGTGAGGTAGTATCCTGTAACTCCAGCTGTTCTCTCAGACTGCCTCCAACCATTCAGCCTCTGCAGGGGAGCTTGTGTCCTATCTGTCTGTCCCCGGCTCTCAGTCACTGTCTCGGTCCTGTGCTGTCCCCCGGCTGGCTGGCTGGCTGTCTGCGGGTCTCTGGTCCGGTCCTCCGGTCGTGTCTCACTGAGGCAGTCTGTAGTCATAAGACCGTGTTTAAAGGGGAACGCTCCGCGCCGGGTTGGCGGTCTCCGTCGGCGATGTCCGTACCACTCGTCCGGGATTCCTGCCGCTCCGGGGCTATAAGGAGCCAGGCGGAGGGAGGCATGTCACTGACCAGCAAATCCCAAACCGGGCAGAGGGAAGGAGAGGGGGAAAAAACACAAACAAAAAAACATCCACACACGCGCACAACAGGACACAGGCACGCGTGCATAAAAGTTTTCTGACATTAATAATTGTTGGCAGCTAGTGTGGACAGTTTGGGGACTGTTGGTACAGTAGGAAATGTTCCCATGAACATTATCAGTTCATTCTGTGGATCATTTATTCACTTCCACTGATTTTACAAAGATATTTTGAATTTTCAATGTTTTATTTAAATGCTGTGAGCACTATCCACTCATAAATCCTGGATTAAAAAATAGTCTAATTGAATTAATGATAGCAGGCTAATTCCTGTCCATGTGTAATAATGGTTCATCTAAGTAACTTATTGCAGGCTGCAAGAACATCTGCACATATTACTGTGAACAGTTTTCGGGATTATTTCTTCAGTAGAAAAATTCTACACACAAATAAAAAATTGTAGCCTAATTATGCAACAGTAGGGAGTTATGTAGGATTTATACTAATGCTCAAAATCAATGCCGTACCCTATATTGCAGCCTGACGTGCACCTCCCCAGAAATGTAACTACACTTCATGGTGACGCAGAGACCATGAAACCATTTCCCTCAGTGGAAACAAAGCTTTTATTTATTTTAATTTCACAGATAAGAAACAATAAATTGTGAAGACAATAAAGCCTCCACAAAAATAGCATTTTAAGTCTTGTATGTGATTTATCCTGGCTTCATATGAGCAGAGGAAAAGTTTGCTAGCTGCTAGGCTAATTTATACAATGTAAAATGCCATAGACTTGTGCTAATAACGTTAGCATGTTGTATTAGTTCGGAAAATGTCTTTAGTATAAGACAGTTGTTTTGTCTGGGAACTTTGTGAGCTATAATGGAGCTGAATGTTGTAACGTTACCTTTGTTAAATGTTGCTGTTGTCCCTGTCATATGAGTAGAGGAAAAGTCCGCTAGCTGCTAGGCTAAATTATACAATGTAAAATGCCATAGGCTTGTGCTAATAACATTAGCATGTTGTATTTGTGGGGGAAATGTGTCCAGATAAAGACAAGTGCTTTGTCTGTGAATGCTGCGAGTTATAGTGAAGCTGATTTGTGTACTTGTGTTTGAAATTGTCACCACTGCAGCACGGTGCGTCATGTGACGCATATCAAGTGCCACCCCTAGCACACACTTGACATGTCACGGTGCAGCTCATCAACAGATGACCATGTTAAGTTGTCACTACTTTTACTGAAAGATCTGTACTTCCTCCACCTCTGCATTAGCCTAAAATCATGTGTGGATACAACCTAATTAAACTAAATTTCTCACCTGAACTGCCAAATCTCCAGAGCTATGACTCCCCAGGCAATTTTTTTTTGGCCATTGTCTTTATAAGACAGGATTGTGGGTCATGCACATTGGTTATTACCTCAGCCAAGGAGGTTATGTTTTCACCGGCGTTGGTCTTTGTCTGTTTGTGTGCAAAATAACTCAAAATGTTATGAACAGATTTTGATGGAATTTTCAGGAAAGGTGGATAATGGGACAAGGAACAGATGACAAAATTTTGGTGGTGATCGGTTGAAGCAAAGTGGATAAAATAATAAAATAGCACTAAATAGCACTGTGTATTCACCGAGTTTTAGAATAGACTCATTCCATGACCAGACGTGCGCCACTGGTTTGCAGTGGCGAGTAGGCCTACTTGGGCTCATCAGGAATAGAGTCTATCGTCTGACTGAATGGGGGTTTTCCTGACTCAGTGACACGGTATGTACAAGACGCTGCTGTTGATTAAAACTGCCTCCCAACTTGATGTTTTGGTCATTGTGTCAAACGTTAGCGGTTAGTGAAAGTTAACTAAACGTTAGCGATTACATTGAAGACATCTTCAGCTGGTACTAGAGCCAGCACATTTTTAAACAGCCATAAATGTCAACGTTGCCTATTTCTTTCCTACAGGTGTGTTTATTCCTGCCGTTACAAAAGGTAGCATAACGTTAGCGACTGACAAACGTTAGCGGTTAGCAAAAGTTAGCTAAACGTTAGTGATTACCTAACATTAGCCAGCATTAGCGATTAGCTAACGTTGGGGGGGGGGGGTATATCACCTACTTGGCTGAGGTCTGCACTCTCTGAGTGCTTTTCTAGTTTAGTAATATTAACTGTAAGATAAGATACCAAAGTACATCAGTATGTGATTCCTTAACTCTTCATATTGACATAATTTTCAACAAGCCAACAGCATCAAGAAATTTAGTTCTGACTTTTGGTGTTGGTGTGACACCCCAAGATTTTCCAGTGGCCCCATTTTGCTGCCCAGAAAGATTTCTGGGGTCACCACTGCTATCACTGTAGGACATCACATTTAGCTGAGATAATTTTAGGGCAAAAGTTTGGGTCCTTTTAAGATGTTGGGAAAAAAATTAAAGGAGTTGTTTTCAGGGTTACACACACACACACACACACACAGACGAAGACATCCTTTTTGTAATACATGTTATTATGCCTTTTGTCTGCGATGATCAAAAGACATTCCTGCTCTGAGTGTCCCACTGCTGCGTCAGCATTTCTAATTGGTATCAGTCTGAGGAATGAGGACTCACTCATCATGGACTTGTCTCTGCTCCATGTAATGAACAACAGCATCTCAGCCATCAGGAAGCATTTTGTCAGTGGGATGTACAGACATGAGCTGCAGCATGAAAACAGGCATTTAGACAATTTGATTGTAGTAGAATTATAAAAAAAGATTATACAATAATCAACAAAATTTAGGATAACATTTTGTCACAAACTGACACCTGAAATAAAATATCTAATCAGTGGATGGCTTTACCTAAATAAAAAGCTTTTTAAAAAATATGTTCATTGGGATTTGTTACTTTAGAAACAAGTTGACAGTCACGCTAACACAATAGCAAGACCTACTAAAAGTAAAAAGAAAAAGTATGTGAGCCGGAACGCACCCAGTGTTTACCATGTTCACCATCTTGGTTTAGCGTGTTAGCATGCTAACATTTGCTAATTAGCAAAAGAAAAAAAACAGCTGAGGCTCATGGGATTGTTGTTAGTGTCACATGTATGTAATCATAAACCAAAGTACTGGACTAAATAAAAGTTTGACCTGCAACCAAATCCCCAGAACAAAATGTTGACACTGAACGTTTCTCCATACGTTACATTTACATGTTATTGTGTAGTGGAAATGACGACACTGTGGTCAACACGCGGTCAGGTTTAGGCCCCAAAATTACGTGGTTATGATAAGGAAAAGATTGTAAATGGTATAACTCCGATCACTACGAGTCACATTCACCCATTCACACACACATTCATACACTGGTGGCCGAGGCTACCATACAAGGTGCCACCTGCTACTCCGTTTTTAACACACTTATACATCGATGGAACAGCCATTGGGAGCAATTTGGGGTTCAGTATCTTGCTCAAGGATACTTCAACATGCACTCTCGCTGATCTTCCAATTAGTGGATGACCTGCTCTACCTTTTGAGCCACAGCCACCTCAAAAGATTCAGCAGGGACAGACTCGGTAAAAAACTTTTCATGCCTCAAAAGTTGCTGGAAAAACAGCAACATGTTGCTACAAAACACCGACGTTTGGTGCCTAAAAACCTTCTCCTCCACCTCCCAAACACACTTGAGGAACTTTAATGTGATACATAGAAAATATGCAAATGTAACATATTTGTGTTTTGAATAAACAATGCCAACATTTTCCTCAGAGTGAAAATAAGCAGCACCAGTAACAATCTACTATAGGAAAAACTGCTGCTCCTCAATCTGTTCGTTCTTTAAATGTAATTACATTTTAAAGCAGTTACACAGATAAAGCTTTAATGTGCCACAGGATCAGCCATTATCCGCTCTTTACACCTCCTTTAATGTAGTTACTTTGCAGTGAGAGAGGGCAGAGTATATTAGGAACTTTTAACTCACTTTTTATTTTAGGTAAAGAAGGACAGATTGCTTATATATCCTATCTTTATCTTTTTATTGTCACTGGCTGCATGTACACCCATGTGAATGTATATGAAGACAAGAAAATGGAGAATCATTTGAATCAATCTGCTGTGGAGCGATCTCCCCTCAGCTGTCCCTCCTAATTGGGGACACGACAGTCAGCGAAATAAATTGTGAGCATTTTTTCCCATGAAGGAGAGAACATGATTGGTAGCCATCAGGTATTTGGCTGCTTTGTCTAACAGGGGATTCCGGCCATTACTGGCCTTGACTAATTAGTGGAGCCATGGCTTGGCTTCATTAAACGGCACATTCTTTAAAACCCAACGCGCCGACTCTGGGCACAGGAATTTGGATTTTCAAGGACCGGGATGGAGGAGATGCGATGTCACGGGAACTGACCAGAGACAATCGTTTGAAAAGATGCCACCACAAACAGCAGCTTTCATCTTGGCGGCTGTGAGGCCTTCAGAGGAAGAGTATGATAGAGGTTCGTACTTGTGAAGTAGAAATAATGATTTGTGCTCTCTGTGTCTGATCCCTGGACCGACTGCAAAGCGAGCTGCCGCTGCTCAGAGGGGTTGAGATGGAGGGCAGCAGTGTCACGCTGCAGTGTGGAGTAGAGCTCAGGACGCCTCTGCACACTAAAGATAATCATTCTTCACTTATCTGTGCAGGTAATTATGTGCACCTGGCACTGTTTCATCGCAGCATGCTAATATTATCCACACAGTCACTCTCACTGCTTCTCGAGCTGCCAGTTCACCCCTGGTTTGGTCAGCTGCCACTCGGTTACAGCCAGGCCAAGCTGAAGTGGCGATCTGGCATGCCAACCAGTTTGTACCAGGCTGCTCAGCCAAATAGCACAGGACAGAGCTGATCTACCCTTCTGGGGTCAAAGTCAAGTCTCAAGTCTCTGAAAGTAGGCTAAACGGAAAGTCAAGAGGAAAGTCCATTTAGTTCTAATGTTGCAAATGCTGGCATGCTACGATGCTAATCTGAGAAGATGGTAAATATTACCTGCTGAACACCACCATGTTTCCTTGTTGCCATGCTAGTGTTAGCATTTAGCTCAAGCCCCACTGTGTCTAAGCCTCACAGAGCTGCTAGTATCTTGTTAATTGAATTTTGACCAGTATAACTTGAATGTTTCTGCTTTCAAGTCTCAAGTCTTTGTTTTATGACCCATGTCGTCAAATAGGCGTGTGTAATGCTGATCAACAAGGCACCCTTTAGCGGGAACTGCCCATTGGTTCGACAGCCCATTGGTTCGACATCCCATTGTTCCGACCATATTAAACTCATTGTTCCGAAGTCCGTTCCGAAATCATCATGATGCCCTGTGGTTAAGGTCTGGTTAGGTTTAGGCACAAAAACCACTTGGTTAGGGTCAGGAAAAGATCATGGTGTGGGTTAAAATGAAAAAGAAAGTGACAAACTCATAAGCCGTGAGCCTGCTCCGCCTCAAGCCGGTCGCGGCGCACCATACGCCCGCCGCGAGCCGTTCAGCACCGCGGACAGTCAGACTAATGGGATGTCGAACCAATGGGCTGTCGAACCAATGACATGGACCCCCCTTTAGCATCTATATGAGATGCACTGACATTTTGTCAAACGCACCCTGAGGTATTGTTTTTTTAGGTGTTTATATTGAATTTGTTGCATTTTAATCAATGCAAAAAGGTCAGTCCCAAAATATGGGTCTGCCAACAACTTATTGTTTAGACTCCATGAGGGTGGCATGAGGGCCCAATGTCCTCTAGAGGGACCTGTGCTCACAGCCCAGTACCGTGCAGCTCGATAGGCATTCACCAGAATTGGCAGGACCGCCACTGGCTCCCCGTTCTCTTCACAATTGAGAGCAGGTTCACACTGAGCACATGTGATAGGCGTGAAAGAGTCTAGAGACACCGTGTTGAACGTTATGCTGCCTGTAACATCATCCAGCATGACCGGTTTGGCAGTGGGTCACTGATGTTCTGGGGAGGCATATCCTTGGAGGGTCGCACAGATCTCCATGTCATAGCCAACAGTACCCTGACTGCTGTTAGGTACTGAGATGAAATCCTCAGAGCGACTGTCAGACCTTACGCTGGTGCAGTGGGCCCTGGGTTCCTCCTGGTGCAGTGGGCCCTGGGTTCCTCCTGGTGCAGTGGGCCCTGGGTTCCTCCTGGTGCAGTGGGACCTGGGTTCTTCCTATGGGACGCTATGTATTGGTGCATCTGACGCCACCAAGGAGCGTCACTGATGCCTGATCCAGGTCTGGGAGGAGATCCCCAGGACACCATTCGTCGACTCACATTATGAGCTGTTTGAGCCTGTGATTTCAATTTTTTACTTTGATTTTCGATGTGATTTTGAATCAGGGCCCTCAATGGGTTGATGATTTTGGGTTCCACTGACTGCTGTGACACCATATCCAACTTCTTTAGGCAGTGGCCAGGTGCATTCAGTAGGAACAGATCCTTGTAATCCAATGAAGGGAAAAAAGTTGCTGAAATCAAGTGTTTCGTTGCCTTGATGGTGATGCACATACACTTAGAATGAAATATTCATAAAATTTGTGCTCTAGTCAACATCCTCAACGTGTTTTCAGAGCACTGTAATCAGAGCACAACACCTTTGCAAATATATTGTTGCAGAAGTGTTCTTTGAAATTAGAAACATCCTTTTGGGAACATAATGAGTGGATGCATTTTGCTAACTGAGATAAATGAATCAGTAACTCCTGCAGCTCTGTATATGGTTTGCAGATGTTTCAATAGTTTCAAGATTAACCATCATTCACTGGTAAATTTAGACATTTTAGACACATCTCACGACAGAAAGTGGATATTTCAGAAATACATGTCAGTAAAATGTCCTTAACAACAGTACTCATACCTTACGTGTGCACGTGGATGTCAGTCTGTTTCCAGGAGCTTATCATGACTCCATGGGAGTTTTTCTTTCCACGACGAAATATGTTCATCGATGAGTGTCTGTGTGACTCTGCGATGCCTCCGCCTTTCTCCACACGGCAGCAACTTAATCCCTAACGCACGGAGACTGTCCCCAGGCTCTCCATTCAGACCGCTCACCCCAGTCCCCTCTCCACCACCTGACCTTTGACCTTGCTGGGAAATGATAATGAACGGAGGAGGAGGAGGGATTTACAGAGTAGAATAACTGCAAACCAGAGGAACTCTCTATGGTTTGTTTTCTGTGTTTTAACAATGCTGTAGAGATGGTGTGGTTAGCTTTAGGCACAAAAACCACTTGGTTATGGTAAGGAAAAGATCATATTTTGGCTTGAGACACCCATGTTTGGGGACACAAAAGCAGCTGGATATTGCCACGATTTGTCGATGAAAAACACCCAAGTTTGGTGGCTTAAACACTGCGGGGAAAGGCCACAATGTTGCAGTAAAACGACCCAGGTTCAGTGGCTCTGATACTGCTGGGAAACAACATGATGTGTCAGTGAAAAATGTCCGGGTTTGGTGCCACAAACACTGCTGGGAAACGCTGCGATGTGTTGGTTAAAAACACCCAGGTTCAGTGGCTCAAACGCTGCTGGAAAATGCCATGTTGTGTCGATGAAAAACACCCAAGTTTGGTGGCTCAAAACACCTCTGGGAAACGTCACAATATGTCTGCTAGGAAATGCCATGATGTGTTGATAAAAATAAAATAAAAAAACGCCCAGGTTCGGTGGCTCAAATGCTGGGAAACGCCGTGATATGTTGATGAAAAATGCCCATGTTCAGTGGCTTTAACGCTGCTAGGGAAACACTGCAATATGGCGGTTAAAAACACCCAAGTTTTGTGACTGAAACGGTGTCAGGAAACGCTGCGTTATGTCGGTGAAAAATGCTCAAGTTCAGCAGCTAACGCCACAATGTATTACGTAAAATACCCAGGTTCGGTGCCACAAACGCCAGTTGAACTGTTGTGAAGGGTCACCAAAAAACCACCAGTGTTGTTGTTTGCTGGTCTTGAACAGTCGTCTGCAGCTTAATAGTCGTCTTGCCTCGGTATCACAACCATTTACTGTCCCCTCCGCCTCCTGATGACAAAATCAGCTGATATACTACACCACTTTAAAATTTCTGATATGTTACGTGTCTGCCTTTGCAGAAATGTACAATATGAACATTTTCTTTCTGTGCCTGATGAGGTCTATGTGACTGAAATGTTGAATTTATAATCACTGGAGCTAATTAACAGCTTGTGGGTTATTTTTCTAAAAAAAAAAAAAAAGACAACAGAGGCGATAGTTGTTTCTTTTTCAATTATCACAAAGTCGCCTAGCTCTGTTATTCTGAGCTACAGCGATGGAATAAGAGTATAAAAGCTTAAACATGGTCAGGGTTCACTTCTGGAATTCAAAAAAAAAAAAGTAATGACTCAGTTTTTCCAGTGAGCTGATTGGTCAGTCGTCAGGTTGTTGTCAGGTTCTGATCTGGGGTCTCATCTATGAAACAATGTGTAGGATCCAAACTAAAAATGGCGTGCGCCAAAACATATTCGACAGTTTCTACAATCAGGCTTCCTCTTTACCATCTGCGTCGCCTATTTCCCGTCTTCAAAATGTTTGATAGCGTGGGTCAAAGTTTCTCCCATCAAGTCTGTTTTTATAGATCACAACTTGTCCATGGGAAGTGGCGTACGTCTTTTTATAGGCCTCATTTTGTGCGTGCACAATGTTGACCTCTGTTCCTTAATTGTGCAGCATCATAGGTTATCATGATGAGCCAGCTTCATGATACTTGGAAACCTTAGTTAAGCCTAAATATAGCTGGCTAACCCACTTTTCTTCTTCTTCTACTTCCTCTTCTTCTTCTGCTGTTCAACCTCCTCTTCATTCTGGTTGTTCGTCTTCTTCCTCTGGGGCCTGTACCATTGAGCAAGAAGAAGAAGAAGAAGGAGGAGGAGGAGGAGGAGAACAACCCTAACAAAGACAGATAAACAACAGAAGGAGCATAAAAGAAGAAGAAAAAGAAGAAACAAAGATCAGCTAAAAAAGTACACTACTGTCAAAGTAGCACAACATTGCTGTAGAAGTACATCAGCAGGCTCCTGTATTAAATAAAGTTGCATACATGAATACTGGAGTAGAGCTCAGTGCTGAGCAGAGATGCCCCGAGCGCTGTTCGCCTGTGATTGACTGACTCATTCTGCTTCACCTCCAGTGCCCTACTTCCCCTCAGGCTCCTGGGCCTGTGGGCAGCTGAGGTGGGGAGGGATTAGAGGGGACGCTGGTGTGCGGGGCCGGGCCAGGCTGCAACAACGCCAGCAGCGCTGTGAGCCGGTGTCGCCAGAGCGATCTGCCAGGTACGCCACGGCGGATTAAAGCCACTAGTGCTGGCACTGTGAGAGGGGCGACGTGAGGGGACGTGTCCCACGTAGCCTTCACCTCGAGCAGCAGCATGGCTGTGGAGAACCATGGGAAAAATGTTCTGTGGGTGTTGAGAGTCAAGATAGCAGCTTCAAAAACACATGGAGAAATACTCTGATGTGTTCTCTGCTGCAACAAAGAGGAAAAAACAGCCAGAACAAAGATCAGGTTGGGTCTGACAGTGTGTCAGTTAAACTAGATGCTTTTAAATCATGTTTGTGAATTGTTTGAGTAGTTGTAGTTGTAGTGACCTTTACAACCTGTCTCTGTTGCACTATAGCACCACCTGCTGCCTTCTGGCACTCAAGTGAAATGCAGTCTTAAGCATTCAAGGTTCAGTTATAATATAAAAAATACATTGGTTTTATATGGCAGTTCTCTGTAACATGGACTCCCTTCTTCTCCTATGTGAAGCGATTCCATTTCTCTGCAGTTCCAGATCTTCTAATATCTATGCAAGAGGCCTGCCCTGTGTAAATATGGCTGCCAAGCGGGCTAAGGACTGTTTTGATCTAGATGACCTGTAAAACCCTGTTTTAAAATGTTGCTGTGGTTTTTTTTGTTTGTTTGTTTTTGGTGTTGTTTTTTTAGTTGTTTTCATTTTGTGCTGTCGCGCCTGTTTTGTCAGTTTTTTATCTATCTTGTACGTACAGATATAGTTTATATACATACATGTGTTGTTGCTGTTATTGTTGTATTTTTACATTTTTGTCAAACAATTTATCAGTGCAATGATCCTGTAAATGTTATTCTCCTTAAAAATCTAATAAACAAAGTGGGGAAAAAAGTAACATTACACAAGTCACATGATCAAGAGGAACAGGAAGTGGCATCATTTGAGGCTACTGAAGGTAAGTTCACTCACTTTTTTGTCTGTACTTTTAATCATGTTGTAAGAATGACAGAGAATGTCAATCTCAATGTGGATTCCCGTCACCTCAATTATTATGTTAAGATGTATCTTTTTAAAGGTAGCTTTGGTGAATAACCTGAAGGTGCTGAGTGTTCTTATGTTATTAGCAGTGACGTCATGTGGCTACATGTCATGCGTTTGTTAATACTAAAAACCCAGTCCTGTTACTTATATGAGCCGTGAGTGAGAAACCTGCTGAAAATAATGATAATTAAAATGGCCTGAGATTGACCATTACACACTTTAAATAGTTAAACGTGAGTTATTAGATACAGTGCTGAAAACAGGTTAAAAAAAAAGAATGACGTTTAATTTTTTAAAAGTTACAACACGCAGATGGCACAGATTCAGTGGGTTTTGTATTTTTGACGTTTGTTTTTTGTGTCTGGTTGTTTTGCCCCTTCTTGAAATCATTTTGAATCTCTTTGTAGTTGCTTTGTGTCTCCTTGTAGTCCTTTTGTGTCTCTTTGTGGTCATTTTGAATCTTTTTGAAGTTGCCTTGCATCTCCTCGTTGTCAGTTTTGTGTCTCTTAGTTTTTTGCCCCTTTTTGGAGTCATTTTGAGACTTTATGTAGTTGTGTTATGTCTCTTTACAGTCCATTTGTTTCTGTTTGTAGTTGCTTTTTGCCTCTGCGTTGTCATTCTGAGTCTCTTTGTAGTTGCTTTCTGTCTCTTTGAAGACATTTTGTGTCTGTAGTTGCATTGTTCCTCTTTGTTGTCATTTTGAATCTCTGTGTAGTTGCCTCGCATCTCTTTGTTGTCATTTTCATGTCTCTTGTTGTTTTGCCCCTTTGCATGGTCATTGTGAGTCATTTTGCATCTTTGCAGCTGTTCTGGATCTTTTTGTAGTCGTTTTATATCTCTTTGTGGTAACTTTGAGTCTCTTCATGGTCAGTTTATGTTAATTTGAGTGACATTTCACAGGTGAAGGCCAGGGGGGCTCCTTGAACTGTGGGGCCCTGGGCCTTAAGGACCGATTTTTCTATCAAACAGTCTTCGGTTGTGACAGATACAAGTTACTTTTTGAAGAATTAAAGGTATGAATTTAAAGTTACAAAACCTCGTGAGGGACCTCTGGATCTCTATGAATTGATCTGTTTCCCATCCTTCCTCATGTGTAACCTTTGCACTGTGGAAGCAATACATTACACCACTCTCTGTGGTGATTGGTTGACGATGACATCACCTCTGCAGGGCTGCATGGAGGCTTCGCCATGACAACTGCTGTGCACTATTATTGGATTCCCCTCCTCGGGCTGTGTGGAGACCTCAGAAGGAGGCTCACGCCTGTTTCAGTGCTCAGACTGTGGAGGTTTCACAGGCTGAGCTGAGACAGGAGGTCGTGAAAGATTTCCCAAAAGACACAGAGGAGAGTGAAACAGCTCTGACGTATAATGATGCTGCTGAAAAACTTTAGGATGGATTAAATTTATTCATTTAGAGATTTGTTTAAAATAATCAGACAGCTCTTTAATGATGATAATAAAGTCACTGGATGTGGAAATCCTGTATTCAAATTGAATCTGTAGTCTGATAGTTCAACACAAGAGGGCAGCATTGTATGATAGAGATTCCATTAATGTTTACAGTAATGTTTTTTTTTCATTTCTGCTTTATTTTATGTTATTGCTTTATATTTAAAGACTTATTTCATACACTTACTCCTTATAATTCTCTATTCTTTACCTTGGAGCAACTGTAATGAATCAGTAAAAATATTTCTGATTCTGATTAATCTGGATATCTTGTACCATTGTTCCCCAAAATTATTTTTATTATTATTATAAGTGCATTTCATTTCTGCTAAGTTACCGAAAAGCTCACCTGCTCTCATCATAAGCTTCTCTAGTGTGATACCAATCATTGCCAGCAGATGGCAGCATCTACTCTGAATTATAACATACAGTGACAGAGAGACTGGGAGCCCTGTTTAAAGTCATGCATGTGTCTGTGTTGTTGTGTTTAGAGATGCAACAGTGTCAAAGTCTAAGGAAATGTTGGATTTAAACTTTAGTTGTATCCTGAGCAAAATGTAATGATTCCAGGCTGATCGTAGACATCAGTGAGATAACAAACATCTTTGATAACCGCTAAGCAGTGGCGGCCCCAGCACGTTTGGTGCCGTAGGCGAGCCTTCCCTGAACCTCCCCTTATTCAAGTGTCTCACCGAAAGCCACGTTTTACAAGAACTTTATAATTTACCTTCAACCAATACTTATTTTGACTGAATAGAGTTTAAATGGTTCACAGTTCAAATCAATGCACCCTCTGTGAGCTGTTCCTTAAGGCCACTGGCTGCTAAGACGAAACCATAACTAGCTCTCCGTCTGCTGATTTCATTGTCTTTCTCTCCACATGCACTCCTCTTAGTAGTGTAGTGGTACTTGAGTGGGCACCAGAGAGCTTTTGTCATTTTGACATGATAAAGATACAGCGCGTTTCAGGGTTCACGTGACATCAGATAATTCCGCCTATCTCCCTCAGAGAGCAGGCTAAGTGTAAGGAGCAGTGGAAGGGGCCGGGGGAGTCCTCTCTATTATTTAGTAGGCTTTGCTATAGCGCCCTTAGCATTCGCCCATACTGCCCATGCCACAGGCCGGCACTGCTGCTAAATATTGTGGTACAGGGACTTTTGGAAAAAGGTTGCTTTTGTTCTCATGTCTAGGGATATCAACAGTATGGCCACTATCTTACACTCGGAGCAAAGTGGCGCACAGTGCAACACAACTGACATTGCTAATTTCAGATTGACACGGTTGTCATTTTCACAGCCAGCACCCACGCTGTGTAACTTGCACTCATCTGTGCGCCAATTGGCATGTAGGTCTTAAAATGAGGTGTGGTCAGGCACATTGTTTGTGTATTGCTACTCTGACCAATAAAAAAACGTGGTCTAAAGTCAATGGCTCAGTATTTTCCTGCTGTTTAAAAGGCCCATTATTCAGATAAGATGTGGGAGCTGCGGTCACATAGGATTCAAAACGTATGTGCTCAGCTTGTTACACACACAGGGACACATGGATGGATTGTGGGTGAAATGATACATCGTTATTGAGGAAAGTATTAATTGCATTCTGTAAAATCTGAACATAGCAGAGAACAGAGCAGAGCTGCTGTACGACTCTTCATTGAGAGAGACGCCATGCACATTTACGCACAAGGAGCAGCATAACTTCATTGATTATTTCAGAAGCTAAAAGTTTAGTTCTGTTTCCTCTGTCAAATTTAAGCTTTGCTGCTTAAATGTCCCACAGTTTTTGCTGCAGTGACATTTAGGGCTGCAACGATTAGTTGACTAATCGATGACTAATCGACTATTAAAATAATCGGTGACTATTTTAGTAGTCGACTAATCGGTTTGAGTCATTTTTCACAGAAAAAAGTACCCCAAAATACTCTTATTGCAGCTTCTTACGCTCAGATATTGGCAGCTTTACACACTCTCCAATGACAGTGAACTAAAACCCTTTGGCGTGACTACAAAACAAGACATTTGATGACATAATTTTGGGGTTTGGGAGAGACAGACTGACATTTTTCAACATTTTAACACATTTTTCGATAAAATGATTAGTCGACTAATCGAAGAAATAATCGACAGATTAGTCGACAATGAAAATAATCGTTAGTTGCAGCCCTAGTGACATTACTCCTCTCTTCTTCAATTTGCTGAATCCACCATTGTTGGATTGTCCGAATACTTACTTTGTGCCTAGATGATATGCCATATAACTGGCAGAGGTGAACATGCCATGCATTTTAGTCCAGTGGTTCCCAACTGGTTCAGCCACGGAGTCCAAAATTCTCCTTAGTCTTTAGTTGAAGTTCTACACATTTTAATATATATTCAGTGTCATACTTGTGTTTAGCCATGTCGTTGAGCTCATTTGCTGTCTCTGTCAAACAGCTGCTCATTAGTCACAGCAGGAAACAGCACTTAAAAATAAAAGCTCTGTGCCGGAAATTCACTGTCCTTCAAAATAAAGCGTGTTTTTTTACAAATTTGACACATTTGCAAGTCAGGATGGACAAGCGACCCACTTTTGGACCACAACCCACTGGTTGGGAACCACTGCTTTAGACCATACCCTATAGATCATTAAAGCTAAGCTGAAGGCCTCAGTAAGCTTTAAACCAGGTGTTTCTCAGGTCATCGAACAGTGCCCGAAACCGACTAACAGTTGCTGTAATGTTCTGAAACCAACAACCCAACACCCGACTTTGCACAATCTTATTTGTATGATGTGCAACGGTATTACGATATTTTGACACTTGGGCAGAAGCCCTTTTGCGTTGTATTTTGATGCTGGGGATTGGCAGCTCGATTTAGGCAACAAAACTCCTTGGTCAGATTAGGGTTAGGAAAAGAAAGTGGTTGCCGCTGGTCTCAGCAGTCGACTTTTGTGACAAGTAACTCGGAAGGAAGGACCAATCAGCAACCTCCTATGAAGCCAATGCCGAAGTGCCAAAAACTACACTTCCTCGAACGGCTATTTGAACCTGAATCCATTTTTACAGCCAGTACAAAAAACGGATTTGGTCTCAACTGCTAATTTCTCCGTTCATGACAACTGTACCGGATGTGAATTTTTATATAACTCAGCCATTTAAATGTTATTATCCTTAAAAGTTATGCATAGTTAAGGGCGTGGCTGCTTTGAGTGACAAGCTGTCTGCCGATAATGTCCTCGGGTTCTTTGTCAGATTCACCCCTTGCTCCTCCACATCTCCACCCTGTGGTCCAAACATGGTCACTTCTGCTCCAACAATCCAAGATGGTGGTGGCCAAAATGTGAAACTCAAGGCTTCAGAACGCGAGTCCACAAACCAATGGGTGATGTTATGGTGGCTGCATGAATTTTTTGGGACAGTCTATGCTAAAGACTCACATCCCAAAATGAGTAAGCACTGAGTTATAGTTTCACATAGGACACAAACACTGGTCCTCTGAGTCAAGGTCCTGTATCTGTTGGACTCATTCACCTAAGCATTTCTCTCATGATGGGTTTGACATGGATGGGTTTTCATTGGAGTTGAAAGAAGTTGAAAGCCTGGTGCGTCTCATAGGGACGCTAAGGGGTGCATTGCGCATTTGTATCTGCAGCTGAGAGACACTGTCTAAGCAGTGTGTTTTTGGACACCCTGGGAGTGAGATCAGGCTGGCAGAGGTCAAAACAACTTTCCAAACAGCTACTTTTATTAGTTTTTGTGAATGCCTTTGAGGAGAAACTGTTAGTGTGTGCTGTTATCCCCACAGTTTGGACAGTTTATTCCATCAACACCACAAAGACATCACATTCTTGGTGAGCAACTGGAGAGGCCTTGAGATGCAGCAAGCAGGAGGCTTTAATGACTGGCTGTTATGTGCTATTTGTCATGTACCTATTATACTAATAATATATCATTAGTGCTCCCAAAGACACACTGAAATACAATAAAGTTTACTGTACATTTTGAGACACAATTGAGATGCACTTAAATAATTAAGTACATCTTTTATTATTAATGTTGTACTTAAAAAATGTACTTTGTTCTACTTTGTTCAATCCAGTTTTGGATGGCATTAGAACCTGCTGCCAGCTGGTGTGTTTCGTCACATCTAAAGGTGCCTTTGTGCGTTCTGATCTGAATGTCTGCTTACAAAGTGGTGGTATTTGATGGTGTCAACGCCTGCCGCCACCTGGTGTGTGTTATACTGCAGTGAAAGGTGCCTCTGTGCTTCGGTATCTGATGCAAAGATCACTGACTAAGGGCACATTCACACCAGGATAGTCCGGGGGACTTAATTGGGCGGGGAATGCCGAAAATTTCACACCTTCATTTGGTTAAGTTCACTTTCACACTACACTTTATAAAGCGGACCAAACGGTATGGACAACATCACGCAGTTTGGGGGCGGTACTGCCCGAAACGACCACTGACCAGGAAGAAAAAAAGCATGAGGAAGAAGAAAACCTGGACCGAAAACGGAAATCTATCCCCTTCAGCCGGCTTGGTTACCACAAAAACAATGGAGCAACACCAACTTTATGCAGTCTTGGGGTAAGCGCCTGCACCTCCTCACTACTCCTCAACTTTTTTTTTTTTTTTTTTTACCTCTGCTTCTCCCGGTTCGCACTGTTGGCTTTGTGTTGTTTTTTTTTTCTACCCAAAATGTACTGCGCTCTACATCACT
The DNA here is from genome assembly GCF_006386435.1 of Epinephelus moara. Classification (NCBI taxonomy): domain Eukaryota; kingdom Metazoa; phylum Chordata; class Actinopteri; order Perciformes; family Serranidae; genus Epinephelus; species Epinephelus moara. The sequence goes on along the minus strand of NC_065512.1, from coordinate 9,907,995 downwards.
TCCTCTCTTTGGTTCACTGGATAGTTTGCTTGCATTTCCCACTGTAAGTGAACCGCACCAGGGTTCATTTGCAAGTGAACCGAGACCCCCACTTCTCAAGTGGATCTGGTTTCGCCCATTTGGACCGCACCAGAGTTCGAATGATCGTTCACACCACTCCAAACGAACTGAACTATCGGTGGAAGCGGACCAGGGTTCGTCTAAAGCCGACCAAATAGCGCCAGTGTGAATGCAGTTGGGAATGAGAAGGTATCCAGACTATTCATGACTTGAGACTGGATTCAAGAATTATGTCGTCAATGACGGTAGTAAGAAGAGAAAAGCAGTATGCAACTCAAAAGGCTGCATACTACTGCAGTTGCAGTACTTTTGTCTGCAGCTCAGAAATCAGTGACATGACCACCGCAACATCCAACTATATCCGTCACTAAAAAACCCACAAAGAAAGTTACGTTAATGTGTCTTTTTAGCCAAGTTGTTAGCTAAATAACTGGTCAAATGTTAGCTAGAAAGCCAAAAGTCCCAACAACAACCAGCCCAGAGGTGATGTAAGCTCACTGTAATGAGAGTCATTAGGTCCTCCACTGTGTGACCTCCCCAGTGTGTCATCTCTACAGGGCTGAACAGGCCTCAGGGAGCAGGCCTGGCTACGGCCACACTTCACACAGCTAATTACTGTATGACCCAACGGCTAATGTCTGTTAACCTCACAAGCAAATAATTCATAACTCCAAACTTATCCAAAACATATATGTCATATTTAATGTCGATCTCTTTGTGTCAGTTGTGATGATGACACTGCTGAAAAGTTGGTTACACAGTTCATACATTACAGTCTCAGTGGTCGAAATGTCGCTATCTTCATCATCCCTTTGAGACCAATTACAAAACGCACCACTGTGGACAGACAGGGTGTAATCTCAAACAAACATACAGTAACAAGGAAAACAACAGGGTCACTAATATGTTTTGGAAAGGCCACTTGTTTTCTAACAAATCCTCTTCACTGATTGATAAAATAGGTTTTATGTGTTTACCTTTAAAATGCATAGACAAAATCAGTTTTCAAACCTGCCACCATCATGGTCAAGGTTAAGTTAGATTTTAAGGCTCAGAATGCTTTCACACCTCATCTGTTTGGTTCAGTTAAAATGAACTCAGGTCCGTTTGTGCAGTTAGTATGGTTCGTTTGGGCTGGTGTGGCCCGAACAACCGACCCGAGTCTGCTTGAAACGGTGGGTCTCAGTCCGCTTCCAAGCAGACTCTGGCGCGGTTCATTTGTTGTGTGTAGGAAAATGAACCAACCACAGGATTTTATGATAGCAGATATGTGATTTTGACAACAGCTAAACCAATAATAAACCCATGCGCTGATCGTGAAATCTGTCCATGATCTCATAATTCAAAAAAATTGTTAAAAGTGCCATCATTGTACCTGACTCTGTACTTTATCTGTTCATTAAATCCATTAAAAAGTGTATGACAGCGATCAAACAGTATCAGAATCATTGCTGTACAAGAGGCCTTTTTTTCATCCTGTCTCCATATGTTAATCATTATTCATAACATGCGATCAATTTGCAGTCTAATAATAGCCTCCTAATAATGCTTACGGAGTGCGGACCAAATAGTTGTTTTGCTTTGGTCTGAATCAGGGACTTATTTTGTCACAAAGCTGTATAACTGCCTAGAGTTGGTTCGTGTTCTCACGGCAGCATTTACAAGAGGACCAGATCAAATGCCTTGTGTGAGAAAGCTGCTCTTGATTGGTCAGAATTTCCATGTGGGAAAAATCCAGGAAGTAAAGCAAACGTTGAAGAAGAGTACACTTGCAAGATAAATGTGACACTTTCTAATGTCACAATGGAGGGACAACTACGCAGGTTGATTTTAGCGCTGCTCATCGTGGACTATATTGCTGTCATTGTTCATTTTAGTCAAACCATACAGTTTGAAAACGAGGCGCGGCTCCAACTAGAAAACAATGTTTTGATGCATTGGATGTGCTGAATGTGCATATTAAGGCAGTACAGGAGGAGGTGCACATTAATAATCCTCCAGGACTGTAACATGCTCATGTTTAACCCAAACAATGTGTCATGTGACTGCAGTTGGTTCAGATCCAGGTCGGAACACCTTCTCACCAAAAACGAACCACACCAGAGTTCATTTGTAACCGGACCGAGACCACCTCTTCAAGAAGGTCTTGGTCAGGTTGTTCTGGTGCACACCTGGGTGTGATTGCTGTGTTCACACCTGCCCAAACAAACCGCACTTCCGGGGCTAACGAACTTGAGTTTGATTGAACCGAACCAACTGGGCAGGTGTGAAAGCACCCTTAGACACACCAAACCAACATCCACGACATCCAAGTGGCGACAAAGGCTGACTGTTGTGCTGTCCCACGTTGCCTGTGTCTTTGCCAAAGATTTGCACTTGAACACTCCACAGAGACTACACTTGCATGAGAGGAAATAACTCTCCACAGCACCAGGTGATGGTAATCTGTATTTATTATTCAAAAAGGGAAACCAGAAGACCAACAGGTCAGATTTAGGACACTAGTTGGCCATTTAACACATTAACGACACATCCCGATGTGGAAAAACTTTTTTTCAACATATCAGCGGTGATGTTCTTTGGTGTGCGTTAGTACTATATTGAAGACCTTTCCTTCACACTGGCGACTGAAGGTCGCAGGTATCTGTGTCATCTGCAGTCTGTAACGGATGATAGGCTACCAGAACTATCGCACATTCACATATATGTAATTTTTTGTTGAGCTGCAAACGTCATGTAGGTTGACATTACGAAAGGTTTATGACAAAATCACTTGACCACAACGACTCCTGTGTGCACACAGGAAGAGAGGAGTAGGAGAGACGCTGTGCTGCCAGAGGAGCCGCTGAATGAGTTCCCTCTGAGCGGTAAGTCGCTAAAAGAGTCTGAGAAGTCCAGGACTGTTCATGAAACATTCAGGACACCACAGTTTATTCCACACTACTGAAGCTGCTCCTCTTTTTGGAACCAAAGCAGAGTCGGAGTTAATTTTGGTTTCAGCCATGCCTGTTGTTGCCGTACGTAACAGAAAGACGTCAATATGTCAACTGGTTGAAATATGGGGAGTATCACGATATGAATTTTCATATGATTATAAGGGTATGATCGTGAATGAGATGATATGGCATACCCCCATTGCTCACCACAACAAACCACGTAGAAGCTCGCATTGCAAGATGCGCAGAGGGAACGTGAATTCATTCGCTGCTCAGGACGCCATTACTCCACCATATCTTTACATAGCAGCTGCTTTATTAATGCTCTGAATGTCGCATACAGAGCCTTTAAAGTTATTTAAATCTGCATAAGTTGGCTGACTCTGGAAATCATTCAACTGACTGCAGTCAGAGAGATGACTCCAGTCCCACGGGAATCCTGCGTGGAGCCGAGTGATGAAAGTCGAATTGGAGAGGAGAAGGTGGGATGCTGCTGCAAAGAAAAAGAAAAAAAGTGTCACAGGACATGGGAGGGAGGGCAGCTATGAATTGTCTGTATTTCAGAGAGCTTTGGTCAGAGAGCTGCAGGAGCAAAGCAGCTTCTCTGTCTCTCTCTTTGTGATGCAGGAGACCCACAATGATGTTGAACTCTGCTTCCCACAGCTCCTGAACGCCTCCTGCACCAGGCCGAAGCGTCCACACTCTGAGGTCATACTGACTGAACTTGTACTGTCCTGCATCACTCTGCTCACCGCAACTCTTAACATGATGGTTATCATCTCCATCTCACTTCTCAAGTATGGAAGACTCAGTGCCTGCAATTGAAACTCAAATGTTACAGACGACAGAGTTTGATAATGTGATTTTGTTTGTGTTGCTGCTTGTGTATTATAAATGTAATGACTTGTGATTTTTCTAATATGTGTGTTGCTGGTCCTTCTCTCCAGGCAGCTTCACACCCCCACCAACCTCCTCCTCCTCTCTCTGGCAGTCTCAGATTTCTTCGTGGGGTTCCTCATTGCCTTACAAATAACATATATAGACGGCTGCTGGCCCTCGAACGACTTCATGTGTAGTCTGTTTTATGTTATAGAGTGTAGCATTACTTCTGCATCAGTAGGGAACATGGTGCTCATATCACTTGACCGCTATGTGGCTATTTGTGATCCTATGCATTACTCCACCAAAGTCACACCAAAAAGAGTTAAAGTTTGTGTTTGTCTGTGTTGGACATCTTCTATAATCTTTCAGACTCTGTTGCTGAGGGATAACTTGGAACAACCAGGTAAACATGTTTCTTGCCATGGAGAGTGCGTGGTTGTCAGTAACAGCATCGCAGCAGCTGCTGATGTTATATTTACCTTTATCTGTCCCATCACTGTCATTGTAGTTCTGTATGTCAGAGTATTTGCGGTGGCTGTGTCTCAGGCTCGTGCCATGCGGGCTCATATTGTCACACTTCAGGGTTCAGTGAAAGTAACAGCAAAGAAATCTGAAATTAAAGCAGCCAGGACTCTTGGTGTTGTTGTAGTTGTGTTTCTGATCTGTATCTGCCCATACTACTGCGTTTTTCTTTCAAGCAACGTGCACAACGCTTTGTCTGTCGCCTTTGTAGTGTGTCTGTTCTACTTTAACTCCTGTCTAAACCCTGTGATCTATGCCTTTTTCTACCCCTGGTTCAGAAAATGTCTCAGACTTATTTTTACACTTGAGATACTGAAGCCTGGCTCCCGTGAGGCCAACATACTGTAAAGCTGTGTTCACACTAGGGGTGTAGCAATACAGTGGTACTGATGATAACCATGATATTTAAAAATGAAATGTGGAAATCATGTTTAATAATACACACATGATGATATTGTGTATTATTAATAATGTAGCCGGTAATGCTGTTGCTTTGTCGCTTGTAGTGTGAACACAGCATTAGAGAGCAAAGGGTGAAGGTTTCTTTCAATGCTTGAGTGAACACATATGAAACGGGGGTTGCGGGTCCTCTGACAAAACATTCCTGCATTCTGGTGAATTTCTATGCTCTGATTTTTGCCTTTTCTGCTTTCATTTATAGTGTAAATGTCTTTTATTTTACACCCTTGTGAGAGAGTGGAGTCACTAAGAATACCTCTGTTTTGAAAAGAGAAATATACTCAACCATATCGCAATGAATTTAAGAAATATTGTGCGTAAAGTAAGTACATGCTACTCTATTATTATTATTTATTGCATGGACTATATGTCACATTAACCTGTGAAACTATAGTGAGCATTAAATGACAGTCTACACAGTTCTCTGCTGTATGTTGTTTGTTTTGCATCAACCTCTGGTTATTGTACACAATGGAATTCACTTCAGCATTACAGGCGTTTAAGCGAGCAGCAGTCATATTCATGCAGGATCGTTGGTCATGCACCTTTATCATTTATTCAGGAAAAGAGAAAGTGACTGTGCTGGTGCTTCTCAGGGGACGTCTTCAGTCAAATACACAGTGATGTAATGCACTATAGCAACAGCAACTAAATATCTTCACAGTTCACAGGAAATAATAGCTTGGTGTAAAAGATTTAGTGCACAGCCTTATTTGGTTTGATACACCCCATCTTACAATTAAAATTAAACTATTAGAATATAAAAATGATTTTAAAAATTAAAAGTAACACACCATAAATATCCATGCGTTAACCCACATACGCTAAATTAAACAAGTTTACAGACTACCAAATGTTACATCCAAATATAATCATTGAACATTTCATTCCTCAAGAATACATCCTGAAAGAGGTCATCCTACAGATATGAGAATATATGTGTAGCTGCAGATCTCAGCTATCACTGCTGCTTCTTGGGAGGGATGTAAGCGTGCATCTCATGAGAGGTCGTACTACCTAAAAGTCGAACAGTGAAATCAAGCCAACCATTTCCAAATGCAATATTTTGATTAACACATGATGAAGTGTTAATGTCCCTCTCCTTAGGTATTAGTGCTCATAGCCTTTTGAGCTAAGATGGTCTCATTTACTCCCCATTAAACATAATGCTTATAGGCTGCTGAAGAGTAGATGCTGGGCCTAAGGCAGCAGCAGAGGGAGCCGCTCCAATGCAAAAGAGTGAGAGGTGAACCATGGCCTTGACATAGGCTTTCCTTTATCTGTCAGGGACAATGGTTCGTCCTGCTTCACACAAGGACAGTTTTTTTGTCACATACACACAGGCCCAAAGTACACACGCATACACAAACAGGACCTATACATGCATTGAGAGATGCCAGAGCAAGGGGGGCTGCCCATGGACAGGCACCCTGGGCAGTTAGGGGTTCTATGCTTTGCTTGAGGAGGCGAACTGGCACCTCTTTAGCTACCAGTCCACACTCCATATTTGGTCCGGACAAGGACTTGAGCCGGCGACCCTCTGGTTCCCAACCCAAGTCCCTATGGACTGAGCTACTGCCGCCACACATATCACACAGCGATGACCAGAATCTTAGATCAGATCTGCTCCCCTCATCAAAAGCTACAAGCTCATGTAATCTATCCATTGTCTTGAGAAGTCCAACAACTAGATATAAATAATATGCCTTGGGGAATAATTCTCATAGCACAGTAAAAGTGGCCTAGTAAAGACAGCAATACAAGCTTTGTCATGGAGACTGCATCCGACGCTCTTTCCAATCCAAGCAGATTTTGAGAGGCAGTGATGCTTGTAGGCCTACACGGTCGCTGGCCAATTGATGCCTAAAAATTGTATCGCTATTAATGGGCCAGTTGCTTAACCTCCTGAGACCCTGTGTCCTCACATGGGGACGTCACGTTTTGGGTTTTCTTGACCTTATATTTCATTCTACTTAACTTAGACCTGTTGTCCTCGTTCGTTGACACTTTTTTTGTGCCATCTAGTGGTAGTAAGAGCACAATACACTAATCCATGTAAAAACAAATGGCAGCCATCTCCGCCAAGTCAGTCTGCAGGCGATCGCGACACAAAAGTGGACAAAACCTGATCAGATTTAATGCTTGAAACTTGTTTATTTATGATTAATAATGTTTGATATGGCAACAAATTTGGCCAATTTTAGCAACAATAAGAAGCTCAGATGCTGTTAATTAGAGAGTACTCTTTTGACGACATTGGGACTTAATTATCGTTGACAAAGTTTAGTTTTTTATACTTATCAGGGCCCATTGATCCCAAATAGCTAGGCGAAATAAAAAATGCAAACACAACAAAAGTTCAGGTCTCGGGAGGTTAAAATGTCTTTTAGCGTCCTGATACATCACTCTGATTGGGACTGAGGATAATCCACGACTAAGAAATCATCCAAAGGCCCTGACACACCAAACCGAGGGTTGGCCGTCAGTCGAAGTCGGGCCGTCAGTGAGCGTCTGTCACCCTAGTTTTTGCGGTGTGTCCTGTACCATCGGCACTTTGGCGTCTGCGGCTTTTCGGCCAGTTGAACATGTTGAATCGGCGGCGGAGCTTCTCGGTGAGAGAGATAACTCTGACTGGCTGTTCAGGTTTTATTTCCTCACCCCTGTAGCGAGTGAATCTGCCTGTAGTGAAACCGGGGCAAACCGGTGCTTCCACCTCAGGCTCCACTTCACTCAGCTGCCCGACAGACTCGCTGCTTCTTCCCACTTTAACCTGAATAGCCGCAGCGTGACTGGAAGGAAGCACAGCCAGTTAGCCTCTGCTAGCCTCCCAGCTCGCCCCGGCTCTCCGTTTGGATCCAACCGGAGCACCGAGCCCTGGTTTGTTATTCAGGTTAAAGTGGGAAGAAGCAGCGGGTTTATCGGGCAGCTGAGTGAAGTGGAGCCTGCGGAGGAAACACTGGGACCGTCTGGATGTAATAGTCCGTGGAGGTGCTGCGGTGCTCGGCTGCACAGATAGGAAACTCCTCGGCTGACAGGATTTACCACTCTCTCACTCCGCTACTTTGTTTATCTCATGCATTCCTCGGACTTCCGGTTTCCCTTTTTGCGTTATATCCTCTCACGCAGGTGAAGAACATACATGCTACTTGGCTGTTGTATGTAGTCTTTGTTGTGTGTTCAAATGCAACTGACACAGGGCGACATGAGGCAACATGAGGACGACGCAACAGTTGGCTTTCATCGCCACTAGTTCTATGATGTCGGTTTGGTGTGTCCGCACCTTAAAAGACGAAAAACAAATGGCAATTTGCAGTCATTTAACAATAGCTGGGATTGTTTAAAAGTTTTTTTGTTTGTTTTTTGGGATGTACGATTCTGCCTTAACTGACAAAGATTTATGGTAGAGTGTCCCTGTAACACACTGCCAGGTCAGACACAATACTTAAATAAATATAAGATTAGTTAAATAAAATAGATAAATATTGCTCTCAGATAGTTCTTATGAACGCAGCAGAATTTTAACCGAATTAATGTCATTATCTAGGAGGGTTTTAATCCTTAGCTGAGGAGACGTTGCAGCAGCAGGAGAAACAATGGCGCTCCGGACTGCAGTTCCCAGCGTTCTGTGCGGAGTGACGTCGTTTGGCAGCGCGCGGACTGCCGTTGTCGCGGCTGTAGCAGTAGAGGCCGCTGCAGTCGAAGTTTTGGGAAGGCCGTCGCCGTCGGAGTGTTTTCCACAAGATGGAGGCGGACTGTCATCTCGCTGAGGGAGGACTGGATATTCAGAACAGTGAGGGCCGGGTCTTCATCCTTAGCAACGGTCAGCAAAAGGTTGGAGTCTTGCCCTTGGTGCTAATGTTAGCAACGGTGCTAATGTTGGCAACGGCAGAAGTGTTAGCATTAGCTTTAGTGAGAGCAATTCTTCTCTAAACAGTTTAGTCAACTGACATAGAAATATAAACCTAACTTTAGAAATAAAAACTAACGCACAATATTGTATGGTGTGCTTACAAAACTAATTACAGGTAATGTGGTTAGTGTAAATCTTTGTCAGGTTGGTTAAATGTGTCAACACACAAACCAAGAGGAGGCACAGGTTCATTATGTTAATTAAGACTGGCACATCTGCTTTCACAAACTGCTGTGTTAACATTACAGGCCTAATATCTGTTTTTCAAAGTTTAAAATCTTGCCCCTGACATACTCATACATTATGATAAAAAACTAGGGGTGGGCGATATGGCCCAAAAATAATATCATGGTATTCAGGGTATTTTTGTGATATTTTTGACGATATGACATATGTAAAAATAGAATTGCAAGAAAATAAATGATACAGTTTTACAGTTTGAATATGCTTCGAGGAATAGCATAGATATGGGGCTTTTGAGAAAGCATTCATCATTTATTGTGGCTGCTATTATATGAATGTGACTCAGGGCATTGCTGCAAAAGACCTTAATGCTCAGTTATTTTTTCATGAGTAAACAATGGTTGATCAACATTTATTTTGTTTATATAAAAGAGGATTCCTGAATGAGGCGATGAAACTTGAATGTGGCTCAAAAATGAAAAACATATGTTTTACTGAGTCAAATAACGTGTCAAGGGGCCACATTAGGCCATCAGGTCACTCTTAGGAAGCCCCTTTCTTTAGATGGCTGTTGTTAACTAAATGGGTGTACATCAACAGTGTTTTCTCTTTATGGGGATACACAGCAGCCTGTGTCATGATTAAAGTAAACACATTATTTATTGCACTGGACCATTGCACAGATAAAACATTTTTCTTGCTCTGAGTAAAATTAATACACCTCTTTCAGGCCACCAACCTGAGCAGATTAAAGTTTTGTAATTAAAGTAATGACATTTTTATGGTCAGTAGAGCAGATGTTCACAATCTATCAATCAATCAATCAATTTTATTTATAAAGCCCAATATCACAAATCACAATTTGCCTCACAGGGCTTTACAGCATACGACATCCCTCTGTCCTTATGACCCTCGCAGCGGATAAGGAAAAACTCCCCAAAAAAACCCCTTTAACGGGGAAAAAAAACGGTAGAAACCTCAGGAAGAGCAACTGAGGAGGGATCCCTCTTCCAGGACGGACA
>NC_065512.1:9891990-9894451 GCF_006386435.1 Epinephelus moara | reverse complement strand
ATTCTTTTAGTTATTATGACGTTGTAATGTAAAGGCTTACAAATACATACATATCTGTCATATGCCATCATTGTCAAAGTTCCAAATTCAATACCTACATACGAGTGAATGTTGAATATTTGAAGGAAGCAGTAAATGATTGAAATTTCATGAGTGTCTGACAAGATATGTACCAACAAGCAGGGCAGCATAGATGTGCTGCCCCAGATTTCATTTACAAACAAACAGCACAGGAATAGAAACATGGGCTCATGCAGTTTTCTGTCCAGATAAATAATGACAATAAGAAAAGCGTTGGCAAAAATAACTGACATGTAAAATAACAATGCAACTGTGAAATACAGGTACTTAAAGTGTCCCATGTTACCATACATAGCCAGCACAAATGACATAATCTCTGTTGAGTTCTCCATCTGCTCAGGAAAAAGACACAAGCAGCTTAAACAACAGATGAATTCAAGGTAAAGTATGGTTATTTTACCTGAAGACATTATATTATTAGTATATGTTATCATTTATCAAAGCACGTCCAGAAAACCTGTAGGTATAAACAACAATTTTAAAAGAAGAAGATTAAATGCATGTTTGTGGGAGCCAGTTCCAAANGTATGGTTATTTTACCTGAAGACATTATATTATTAGTATATGTTATCATTTATCAAAGCACGTCCAGAAAACCTGTAGGTATAAACAACAATTTTAAAAGAAGAAGATTAAATGCATGTTTGTGGGAGCCAGTTCCAAAGAGCTGTGTGATTTTGTGAACTGTGGGATTGTAATTTTTGATATACCATGTCTCCATATCGTCATATCACAGATCAAATTCAATAAATTGTCTAAGAGATGATCAACAGAAAACCTCCTCTCCTTACTGGGACAAACAGAGAGCTGCTGGACCTTTATACATACCTTTCATACGAACAAACATGACAAGCAAAATATTAAACCAATCAACACTGAGCTACGCTCTCTTGGAGAATGCCACGTGTATGCATGCGCAATGCATGTAGCAAACACGGGTGTGCACAGACATTTTGAGGGGCTGTTGCTCTAAACTGAAACAAGGGCAAACTAAAAGTTATTAGCCCTATTTACACAAAGATTGTGTGATAGAGCTGCTTCAAAATACCTTCTTTAGACCGCCTTTGCTTTTTAATACAAAACCAAACAATAGTGGCATGATGCTGCTCCAGTGTTTGATTTTAGATAGCATGCTGGCATCCTGGAAGCAAAAGAGGCGTGATGGGTGTGACGATTAATACAATGTTGGCCTCTGGTGTGACATATAACATTTGCATCAATAGCACTTTTTTAATAATAACAATGGTAGTATTTGGTATAGTTTTCCGTCTCTATCATTTGGCAGGTGATGTCATCCTCTGCTCAGAGAAGCTGCTTGTTTTCCCAATTTGGGGACAATTCTGGCCGCTGTTCTTCTTCTATGAGTTAGCTGCTAACTGCTTCTAGCTGCTGTATAAATCTCCTGGGGGTTGGTCCCACACATAACACGTTGTCAAAACGTCCCACTCGTCCCACACAGATGTCAACTAAATATCAGACAGAAAATATAGCTTGGGGCAAAACAGTTGTGCACAGCCTTATTTGGTTTGATACATTCCCCATTTGTCTTAAAATTCAAATAAAGTCATTGAAATATAGAAATGTTTACAAAAAAAAGTAGCACAACATAAATAGCCATACGTTAACCCACATACGCTAAATTCAAAAAGTATGTGGACCACCAAACATTACACCCAAATGTAATTATTGAACATCTGAATCCAAGTCAATGGGCAGTACTCTGTTACTGTGACAGCCTCCGCTCTGTTGGTTTCAGGTGTTTCAACAGATTTTGTAACCTGGCTGTAGGAATTTTCTTCTATTTGGTTACAAGAGCATCACCAAGGTTGGACAATGACGTTGGGTGGGAAAGGTCTGCCTTGCAATTGCCGTAACAGGTGGTGGATGGTTTAGGTCAGGGCTCTGCCTAGGCCATTCAAGTTCTATTTCGTAAGTGCTTCGCCCTCTAATGAGCTTCACTATTGGTTTATCACTTCGAGGCACCGCCTCAGCACCCTGAAAAAGATCTTTTTTACTCACTGCCCAGTCAGGAGGTAGTGGGGGACCAGCACCCTCCCCCTATCCCCTCACCCCATGGCTTGACTCCCTTTTGCATTCAGCCACCTTAAAAGGGATCTTCTGCTAGTTTTTGTTACCCTCTGTGTCATTTTTTCCCCCTCTATTCCACTTTTCCTAAGAATGTGACCGACAACAAACTGTGCCTACTGTGCCCTGTCCCGAGGCCTAGACAAGCGTTTCACTGCTGGGAAGCCTAGCCAGCACACCATGTGTCCTAAAATGGCGCCCATTTTTGCCTTTGCTCAGCGTGAGTGGGCTACCCCGCTGACTGCCATGCCTGCGGCAGTGGCCTATGCAGCCTACTCCACCGTCAAGGGCAGGG
>NC_065512.1:9840305-9891657 GCF_006386435.1 Epinephelus moara | reverse complement strand
TGCCCCTCCTCAGAGCTGCCGCCAGCTTGTTTCCCTCACCCCCGTGACCATGCATGAGGTCTGTGGTAACAAGGTCCAGGGTCTAGATATCCCGACCACCACTACAGCTTCAACGAAAGATGACAGCCATGACACTATGACAGCAAAGCTTTTTTCTGTCAAAAATGCCTCGCAGGTGAGTTTTTCCTTCATCTGTTAGTGCACCTAGCAGGCCTGGGGAAGATATAGTGGTCTTGCCTGTCCCAGGCAGGGGTTTTTATCCACCATCCTCTGCGTCTTCCTCTCGGTTGGATGAAACTAGAGATGCAGCTGAGTCCACACCTGCGGAGAAAGCGGCTTTGGAAGAAAACATACTCTCTCTCCCCCAACATGGTGCCATAGCGGCAGTTCCCCTCTCAGAAGCGCAGCCTGGCTTCTTCTCCCCGTACTTCCTGGTGCCCAAGAAATCGGGGGTATGAGGCTGATCTGGATCTGCGCATCCTGAATGCACTGGGTGACCTGCATAGATTTGACTGACGAATCTTTCCATGTCCCCATTTTTCCATGCCAGAGGAAATACCTGTCCTTCGCTGTAGGCGGGCAGTGAGGAGTACTGCCGCCTCCCATTCGGATACTCCCTGCTCCTTACACATTCACCAAGTTTATGGAAATGGGACTGGCGCCACTCAGGGAAAGAGGCGTGAGAATTCTGACCTATATAGACGACTGGCTGATCCTCACCATGTCCAGGCAGGAGGCAGAGACCCACACAGTGCTGGTCATCTAACATATCATGCAGCTGGGCTTCGCCATCAACCACACAGACAGTTATTCGATAGGGGTCGTGCAGTATCTACCTTGGGGGTGTTTGCGGTGGCCATTACAGCAGGCCACGATGGCCCAGGTTGCCTCACAGCCAGGGGGTCACCTCTTGGTGAAAGGCTTCTTACAGGGGGCCCGCACGGCCCATGAGCTAAATCTGGCCCGTGATAGGGTGCAGGGTGACCTGCTGACCATTTTCTAATTCACTCATTCATTCAGAAGGTTTTTGTACTTTGAATGTAAAGAAGGTGCCAGAGAGCAGAAAAACCCATTTTAGCTGCCAGGGGATTATTCCTAGGACCCCTCGACAAAGGTACAGGCTAAGACCCGAAGATCTTCATTTCCTTGAAACCCTCTGTGTACACCTGACCTGCTCGGGACTGCCATGATGCAATTTGCCTTTTAATAACTTGTCCCTGGCCTCCTGTCATTTTGCAAAAGTGGCTCCCAGGCAAAACAAGTTAAGTATCCCTGCTTTAGGGAATAGCATAGATATTGGGCTTTTAAGAAAGCATTCATCATTTGATTGTGGTTGTTATCATATATTCTTTATCCAGCTAGTTCTTATGAATGTGAATTCAGGGCATTGCTGAAATTTAAAAAGTGAACAAAAACAGTACTGATAGAAGTCAAGGACTCAATCAATCAATTCAATTTTATAAACAGTACTGATAGAAGTCAAGGACTCAATCAATCAATTCAATTTTATTCATAAAGCCCAATATCACAAATCACAATTTGCCTCACAGGGCTTTACAGCATACGACATCCCTCTGTCCTTAGGACCCTCGCAGCGGATAAGGAAAAACTCCCCCCANCACTCAGGGAAAGAGGCGTGAGAATTCTGACCTATATAGACGACTGGCTGATCCTCACCATGTCCAGGCAGGAGGCAGAGACCCACACAGTGCTGGTCATCTAACATATCATGCAGCTGGGCTTCGCCATCAACCACACAGACAGTTATTCGATAGGGGTCGTGCAGTATCTACCTTGGGGGTGTTTGCGGTGGCCATTACAGCAGGCCACGATGGCCCAGGTTGCCTCACAGCCAGGGGGTCACCTCTTGGTGAAAGGCTTCTTACAGGGGGCCCGCACGGCCCATGAGCTAAATCTGGCCCGTGATAGGGTGCAGGGTGACCTGCTGACCATTTTCTAATTCACTCATTCATTCAGAAGGTTTTTGTACTTTGAATGTAAAGAAGGTGCCAGAGAGCAGAAAAACCCATTTTAGCTGCCAGGGGATTATTCCTAGGACCCCTCGACAAAGGTACAGGCTAAGACCCGAAGATCTTCATTTCCTTGAAACCCTCTGTGTACACCTGACCTGCTCGGGGCTGCCATGATGCAATTTGCCTTTTAATAACTTGTCCCTGGCCTCCTGTCATTTTGCAAAAGTGGCTCCCAGGCAAAACAAGTTAAGTATCCCTGCTTTAGGGAATAGCATAGATATTGGGCTTTTAAGAAAGCATTCATCATTTAATTGTGGTTGTTATCATATATTCTTTATCCAGCTAGTTCTTATGAATGTGAATTCAGGGCATTGCTGAAATTTAAAAAGTGAATAAAAACAGTACTGATAAAAGTCAAGGACTGAGACGTTTGCTGCTTTTTTTTATTCACTTTTTTTTTTTTTTTTTTACTATTGCACTTTGAGTACTCTTCTTTTGTACACAAATGTCTTAAATAAACTGACATTTTTTGCATTGATCTCAGTCTGTGAACCTTTTGTGTGGCTGTCCAGCCCAGTTGCATTGGTGTGCGGGTATCTCCTCTGCCTTCTTTTCTCTTTATGTGGATACACAGCAGCCTGTTTTATCATTACATAAAACACATTATTATTGCATTTGGACCATTGTAAAAACAAAACGTTTTTCTTGCTCTGAGTGATATTAATATACATCTTACAGGCCGCCAACCCCAGAAGACTCAAGTTTTGTATTTAAAATGATGACATTTTTATGGTCACAGTCTAAACTATACTGTATTAGTTTCATTAATAATGAAGTTTAAAATTAAAATACTCTCCATGAAAAGGTAGAGCCCAACAAATGTTTACAAGCATGTCTGATTTGCGACAGTTTTAGGCCATACATGAGTGGATTTTGCAGAGGCTGAACGACCATTATATAGATATGAAAGAAAACACACAGCGGATATGGAACAGAGCGCACATCAAATCTCTGAGTGATCAAATTGTAAAAGCAGCCAAGGACAACACTGATGATTGAAACAAAATGCGGAGTGCAGGTTTCCAGGGCTTTCATCCTGGTCTCTTTGGAACCTTTTAAACAAACAGACAGAATTTTTACATAAGTGTATGAAATATAACAGACAGGAGTAGCAACAGAGAAAATGAGGCCAAACACCATATCATGAATGAGTGACAATGTTCTGTTTGGTGAACAAGAGAGTTCAACTACAAGGTGGTGTACACAGAAAACTTTGTTGATAATAGTCCCACAGCGCTTTAAACGAACAGTGAATGACAGTAAAACTCCAACCTCTATAAAAGTAGCCACCCAAATAACAAGAATGACCTTTTGTACTGTTCTTTTAGTTATTATGACGTTGTAATGTAAAGGCTTACAAATACATACATATCTGTCATATGCCATCATTGTCAAAGTTCCAAATTCAATACCTATATACGAGTGAATGTTGAATATTTGAAGGAAGCAGTAAATGACTGAAATTTCATGAGTGTCTGACAAGAAATGTACCATCAAGCAGGGCAAAATAGACGTGCAGCCCCAGATTTCATTTACAAACAAACAGCACAGGAATAGATACATGGGCTCATGCAGGTTTTTGTCCAGATAAATAATGACAATAAGAAAAGCGTTGGCAAAAATAACTGACATGTAAAATAGCAATGCAACTGTGAAATACAGGTACTTGAAGCGTCCCATGTTACCATACATAGCCAGCACAAATGACATAATCTCTGTTGAGTTCTCCATCTGCTCAGGAAAAAGACACAAGCAGCTTAAACAACAGATGAATTCAAGGTTATAGATTATAGAAAAGTATGGTTATTTTACCTGAAGACATTATATTATTAGTATATGTTATCATTTATCAAAGCACGTCCAAAAAACCTGTAGGTATGAACATCAATTATACCATATATTTTTTTTATATATAGATATATATACCATGTCTCCATATCATCATATCACAGATCAAATTAAACAAGCAGTTTTAGCGATGATCAACAGAAAATCCCCCCCCCCCCTACTGACATTAACAAACAGTAACAGTTGGACCTTTTATACTGATGTTCTGGCAGTCAAACATGACAAGCAGAATGTTAAACCAATCAACACTGAGGTATTCTTTTTTGTGGAATGCAGCGTGTATGCGTGCGTAATGCATGTATGGGTGTAGCAAGCACATGGGCGTGTACCAACGCATTCTCACTCCGACATCATCATATGTTGACGTTTGGTCATGAACTTTCCATGTCAACATATGATGTGCATGAGTGAGGGTAGAATGGAGTGTGAGATGGATCGGTGGTTTAGCACGACGTCTGCAGTGATGCAGGCACTTAGCGAGACCGTCGTGGTGAAGAGTGAGCTGAGCCACAAGGCAAAGCTTTCGATTAAGTGGTCAATCTTCGTCCCAACTAGGCTTGTGCGGATTTCTGGTTTAACCGGTTAGGTCTGGTTTAAGAGCTCCACCCGGTTTAATTCACGTCAACCGGATAAACCGGAGGAAAAAAAACAACAACAACAAGCTTTTCACATCAGCGGCGTGTCAAGGGACTATATTCAACTTATCTTGCATTGTAACATGCATTATGACAACTTAATAAGGTTTATGTTTGTTTATAAATGAAGTGGAGGAGCCTACAAGTGTTTTGTTTAGTTTGTCTCAGAGGCTTCAGAGGGACTCAGCAGCTCCGCTCCGCTCAGCTGTCTGCTGCTGCTGCGAGAGATCAAATTTCATTGGGGGCGGGGAAAAGTGCGAGGGAGTCAGCAGTCATTCAGTTTGTTGCCCTAGTAACCTGTTTCCACTGAAGAAGTTCCTGGTACTATTTGGGGGGCTGGAACCACTACAGGAACGTCCTCTCGCTCGGCCCTCTCAACCACCAGTGGAGTCGGAGAAAGGTTCCTTGGTGTCTTTCTGCGTCTTCTTCTTCTTGTGTAACCTTGTGTGTATTGGTGGTTAATACAGCATTACCACCACCTAGTGGATTGGAAGCGCATTACACCTATAATGGGCTTTTATTGGGAAAAATAGCTCAAATGTGACCCCCAGTGGTAAAATTAGGTATATAATTCGATATATCGGTTCGGCTAGATATTTGACTTTAAATCAAACCGGTTGGAAAATTTTCAAACTGGCACAAGCCTAGTCCCAACCCTCACCTATGGTCATGAAACAGCCCAAATTAGTTTCCTCCGTGGGGTGGCTGGGCTCAGCCTTAGAGATAGGGTAAGGAGGTAAGAAGCTTGGACACCTGGAGGGAGCTCGGAGTAGAGCCGATGCTCCTTCATGGGGCATCTGGGCATCTAATCTGGGCGCCTCCTGTTAGAGGTGTTCGGGTACGTCCAACTGGTAACATGCTGGCGGGATTACATATCATCTTGTCTGGCCTGGGAAGGCCTCAGGGTCCCCCAGGAGGAGCTGGAAAGCGTTGCTGGGGAGAGGAGCGTCTGGAATACTTTGCTCAGCGTGCTGCCCCCATAACCTGACTTTGGAAAAGCGGTTGAAAATGGATGAATGGATGGATGAATTAATCAACTGGATTGTTTTAACTATAGGATGCATTGATTTGATTGATTTATTTTAATGTGAAATGTGAAAACACACAAGGTTTCTCTGCTGCTTCGCATTGCCTCTGGTACTATGAGGTATTCATTTTATCATTTTTAAACAGATTGTAGTCGTACACTGTTCTATATCGTTTTTACCTGTTGGAGGGCTGCAGATCTGCACATAGAGAGAAAAAAATAGACCAGCCGCATAAAAGTAACATTCAGTATGCCAAGCTACAGTCGACTCAACTAGGCCATTTAATTGGACCACTGTCCCTGTCCTAGTATACAAGCACGGGAGAGCAATCAATTCACTGACCTAAACATGTCCGACTCCGCTACAATGGGTGGCAGTATGCCCTCTTTCAGCTTGTTAGTATGGGACCTTCTTCCGGGTGATCTATTGTGTCTCAGACCAAACAATCAACAAACAAGTTAGCTACGATTAGCTAGTGGCAAACTGGTACCATGGTGGACTACCCGAACCTTACAGCCATGTACATTTTGTTCGTCCAAAAATGCACGGCTCTGGATGTAGATTTCGGCATGTTGTTACTGGCTTCTTCTTCGGTAAAGCATTAAATGCTACTTGACTTCCGGGTCAAAGGCCATGTTGGACAGTGTGGAGCAAGCGCAGAGTGACTAGGCCAGTTTGGGTCTGATTGAGCTTGCCACTGCAGGCAAGCGTGGTTTCCGTGGTCAGAATAGCAGCTTCAGTTGATTACAATGAATGTGCTCTGCTGTGGGCATGCTGCAGTAGATGTGTCGCGCAACATCTGTGTCCTTTGTTCTTCATTGCTAGTTATATAAAAATTCACCCCCTGTACAGTTGTCATGAATGTTGAAATTAGCTGTAAAGACAAAAACTGTTTTTTGTACCAGGCTGTAGGCATGTTTATTACTGCCAGCCTCAAGTGACCATTAGACGAACTGTACGTACACGCTGTGCCAGCGAACGAGTAGCAATAAACTACAAGTTATCGCACCGTTAACAATGCCCTGCATAACCTGGGCTGGAGGCAACATATAAAAGCCTTATTTTCCTTTCTTTGTGTGTGTGTGTGTGTGTGTGTGTTTGTGTGTTTGTGTGTGTGTGTGTTTTCCAATGTCACTGCAGCCAAGGCAACAGAAACACAAAGTACCGACTCTGGACAACCTAGCAACAGGGATTGAACACACACACACACACACACACACACACACACACACACACATGCACAGAGGGCAGTCTTTTTGAGGGAGACAGCAGGTACGTCCAACGTTTTGTCTTTGAATGCTTGTTTCTGCTATAAAACATCAAACAAATCCAGAAGTTTTGACAAGCAGCTGATAAACTGACCGACACGAAATCTAAACCTTGACTCAGTAATTTACTTTTTTATTAAGGCAGTTATTTTCTGGAATACTTTCAAGGCTCTAATCCTAAATCTCCTCACTGTTTGTTACTTGTAATGTTGGTGATTGAGGAATTTAAGTTTATTCACTCTGTCTGAATCGAGACTAGCTAAACTGAAAACTTGATTTGTGACTTTCACTGGAAGTTTGTCCCCTCAGCTTCATGTTCTAGCTGCGATACAGTATAGTATAGTTTCATGTCCCGGCTGCTGTGATTTATATCCAGTTACTACAATACTGTTCCTAGTACAGCACAGTACAGTACAGTAGAGTATAGTGTAGTAGACTTGGTATAGAGCTAGGTCTACTACTTGCAGCTACTGAGATATTTAACACAGCGTGACCTGGGTAATGTGCTGGCTTCGGTTGATGCCACAGCTTCCCTTCTGTCGTTTTGCAATCAGAAAATAACCTGCAGGCTGCAGTTGCAGGACAATCATCATATTTATTCATACTAAGCATACATAAGTTTAAATAAATGTCAATTTCTTCATTTTTCATCCAAAAACCAAACACAACTTTCAGCATGTCAAACAATCTTCTGCGCCACAGTGGTCAAAAACTATTTGTCCTTCCTGACTGCTGTCACACAGATTAGACCTGCTGCTGCTGGTCACCAGCCTGCGGTTATACCTGCAGTGGAGGGTTTGTACTGGCCAGAATCGCCACCACAGCCACTGAATGAAGGTCTATTCCAGAGATGCTGCCTGCTCTCCTCCCAGGGAAGCAGTCAGAGGGACTGTGGGGGGACTAGCAGCTAATTCTTCCCTCATCTGTCGTCTCATAAACAGAAAGAGAGAGCGAGGCAAGGAGGAGATCAGTGGATGAGCTGCATGCAACTCAACAATGAAATAAGATTACATAAATCAATGTATGGGAAACACTGATTTACTGTGTGGAGCGCATGCATATGCCCGTTTTCGTCTGGTGGGACGAGCTTAGGACATTGAGGTGACAGCTGCGGAAGGACAGTGTATTTTCATATGCTTACGATTTTTTTTGTTGCCTTTCCAGATTTTCGCCCACCCCAGCTTTAAAAGCTGTGAGTTCACCTGTGTATCGAAACCAGGGAGAAAACCAAGACTCAAAACAAATCTAAAACGTAACAGTCAAGTTTTATATTACCAAATCAAGTCAGTATCATCCAGATGTAACGCAATCATTGTTATCTTGCCTACCTCGGAACAAGACATCATGAAGGATTTGTCTCTGTCCCTGCTGAGTCGAGGGTGTGGTCGATTCATTTCATCTAACAGAAACACAGGGAGACAAGATGGACGGCTGGATGTCTGCTTCACACCGCAGGTACTCATACACCACAAAGGCTGTTGTGGTACAAATCCCAACATACTGGTATTAAAATACATTTACATCTTATATTGGTCAGACTGCCTGTTTGTTGCTGGTTTACTGTCTTTGTTATGGAATGTATCTGCGTTAAATTTTCTCACAATAATGTCAACAAACTAATTAACCAATGAATCTGTTTTTCAATCATTATTCAAACATTCCATGCCTCATAATCAATATTATCCATCAATCGATCAATAGGATTACTACATCTGGAAGTCCAAGGACTCTCTCCTGCGACTTTCTAACAGTGGACATCTGTTTGTGGAGGCAGAATCAGCCCTTCCAAAGACTTACAGCACTCGTAGGGGGCCACTTCTACTGTACTCACAGGTATCTGTGTGTGTCTGTGCAGGAAACTACACTCACCGTCATAATGTAACAACTTTGGTAAGGCACAGTTAAAGGAACAGTTCACCTCAAAATCAAAAATACATATGTTTTCTCTTGCCTGCTGTTTATCAGTTTAGATCGTTTTGGAGTGAGTTGCTGAGTGTTTGATATATCGACCGTAGAGATGTCTGCCTTCTCTCCAATACAATGGAACTAAGTGGCACTCGGCTTGTGGAGCTCAAAGCACCCGAAAAATACATTTGAAAAACTCAACAGCAATGTCCCTCTGCAGAAATCATGAGCTGGTTACTCAAGATAATCCACAGACCTTGTTGTGAGCAGTTTCATGTAGGAACTATTCTTTCTACCGAACTACACCCACCAATTGCCCACAACAAGATCTATGGATTGTTGTTTTCAGCGCTACAAGCCAAGTGCCATCTAGTTCCACTATCTAGATTTTATAAATAGCACTGTAGGTAAGTAGAAAAATATGTATTATTGATCAGGGGGTGAACTGTACCTTCAACAAGACAGACACACCTGCTGAACCTCTTGAAAACATTACATGAGCTACATAGAGCTTTGACATACAAAAACAAAGAGTTCTGTTTTCAGGTTGACCTTCTTGTGTCACCAGGACCTGGTTACTGTAGAAACCAGTGGTAACTCAGAGACCAGAGACAGGAAGCAGCGTGTTGTTGGGAGCTATACTCGACAAGTGAAACAGCAGCTGAGCACCCTCAAGGAGCTAACAGCCTCCATTATGGGCTACAGCAACACTCAGGTATGGACCAGAATAACCTCTGTAGGCATACTACGTGTGTTTGTATGTATGCATGTTGTGTGTGTATGATGTTCATGTAGACCTTGTCCTACATTAAAAGATTTGTCTGCATGTATTAAGATGATTGCTGCTGATAATAATGGCTCAGGCTGAGAATCCTTCCACACCAGCAGTGTGTTAACCAAACCTTTAACTGGATGATTATGTTGCTTTATGTCTTAAGGATTTAAAAATTGATATTTGTCAAATAACTTGTTAACTTTATGAGGCTATAAAATGTCAGGGCTGTGTATCTGTCAGCTTTGGCTGGACTTCTTCTGCCTTTTTGTGGCCATTAATCAATTCCCTCCATCCATCCATCTTCATCCCCTTTATCCGGGACCGGATAAGCAGCTCTTTCCAGCTCCTCCTTTGGGATGCTGAGGCTTTCCCAGACCAGATGAAATATACAATCCCCCCAGCATGTTCTGGGTCTACCCCGGGGCCTCCTACCTGTTAGACCCAGAACATACCAGAGGGATTTTCAGGGGGTATGGGGATTAATCGATTCATGGAAGTCTAACGTTTGTCTTCCCTCTAGCTCAACTCCTCCAAACTTGGTCCACTCTTCCTTCCTCCTGTTCATCTCCCTCCTGCTTCAGACCCTCGTTGTCCCAGTCCTCTGCCCCTTCAGACAACACAAGAACAGCCCAGTCCTGAGCTGCTTGTACAGTTGAATCCCCAGTTGCTTCCTGCGGAGAGAAACTCTGAAGGTGAGGGTGCTTTCACACCTGCCCTGTTTGGTTTGGTTCAAACTAACTCAAGTTCGTTTGCCCCCTAAGTGCCGTTTGTTTGGGCAGGTGTGGACACAGTAGTCGCACTCGGGTGATCACCAAAACAACCAGACTGAGACCTTCTTGAAGAGGTGGTCTCGGTCCGGTTACAAACAACTCTGGTGTGGTTCGTTTGTGGCTGGAACATGTTCCGACCTGGATGTGAACCAACTGCAGTCACATGATGTTTGGGTTAAACATGAGCATGTTACAGTCCTGGAGGATTATTAATGTGCACCTCCTCCTGTACTGCCTTAATATGCACATTCAGCACATCCAATGCATCAAAACATTGTTTTCTAGTTGGAGCCGCGCCTCGTTTTCAAACTGTATGGTTTGACTAAAATGAACAATGACAGCAATATAGTCCACGATGAGCAGCGCTAAAATCAACCTGCGTAGTTGTCCCTCCATTGTGACATTAGAAAGTGTCACATTTATCTTGCAAGTCCTGCTTTGCTTCTCATTGAAGTAAAACAAACCAAGAGGAAGAATGCGACCACGTCAACTCTCCCAAACCCAGTGAAAGCCACCCAGTATGATTAGGTCCTAACATTAATCTTCTCTGCAGATAAAGAGGAGGAGCACGGCAGCAGGAAGAGGGTCAGGCTGGATCTGTTCCTCCAGATACCCTGCGCCCTTAGGACTCCAACTCCAAAGATGGATCCCCAGCCCTGGGTACACTATGTAGCAACGACCCCTGAAGAACCAGAAGTACCTCAGGTGCATGCTAATGATGAAAGTCACATCTAGAGACATATATTAATGCTTCTTTCCCTTTGGAAATGTATGTGAATCATTTTGATTTTTGATTTTGTTTAATTTATTGGCTGATTGTCTTTCTTACCACCTTCAGGCTTACGTAGATATGAATCTGCAGCAAACTGAAAGTTCACAGCATTCTGAAACAAGTCACCAAAGTTCAGGAGGGGAGGTCAGTTCCCCAAACATGAACCAGGTCTGTGATGTGGCAGATGATCAAGGCTGTACCATTCAAGATAGTGGAATGACCAGCGACGAAGGCAAAGGTGGAAGATCGATAAGTGGGATCGGACAAGAGAAGATAGGTGTGATTATGAGCTGTCATAATACCAGAAATTGATGTCCCGAGTTAAAGCTGTAATGTCTAATGAATGTAAGTCAGCAAGATTGCCTGAAATGCAAATTATCTTCATGTACTCGCCTTCCTCTCTGGTATATCAATTAGATACTCAGCCAGAAGAGAATTGGGTTGAAAAACTGCATTTTCCTGACTGTTCTCTCGTCAGACCTTGTGGAGCAAACACCAAACCTTTACCTCATACAAGTCTACGGTATATGTTGATAACCATGATGCTCTGATGGCCTCCCCCACACGCAGGCTTCCTTCCTCCTCTTCCTCCAGAGGGACATTCAGTGTGTAATGGACCTTGCTGGGAGAAGACAGACAGGGTAAAGATAGACAGGGTAAGACTGTCAGGAGTAACAGTGGTGCAATGATGAACGTATGTTCCAATTTTACTGTTCACCACAATAGAATATAACCACTGACAGTAGCTCGGTGCTCGTCTTGATCATTGTTTGTCTCTTCGTAGTTGTTTTGTGTCTTTATGTAACTGTTTGTGTCTCTTTGCGACTCTTGGCTCTTCTTGTTAGTCATATTGTGTCTCTTTGTAGTGGCTTGATTTCCATTGAGAAATGATCAAAATCCTTTCAAACAGAGGCTCCAGTCCAGGGGGCTCCTGTCCCCTTGGGCCCTTGGGCCTCTGCCCTATAGGCCCATTCAGTAATCCATCCCTGTTCTGTTGATTGTTTCAGCCGAGATTGGCGAGCCCCAGCAGTGATGAATACCATGCACCGCGCCTACCTCCCATAGAAGAGAGTCGTACTGTCGTCCCTGGCCAGACGATCCAGGGTCAGACCCAGGAAGATGCCCAAACAAAAAAAGTTGGGTTCCAACCCCAGGAAAATCTGAGTAGAGTCCATCTGAAGCCTCTGTTTCTTCCTCTGCTGTTTCCTGGTAAGGACGGTAACAAAGACACTCACAGAGTAACACAGACTGACTCTGTGACTACTGTCACAGTGGTGTGACACCCTATCCAGAGTGTATCCCGCCTCTCACCCCAGTAGGCTCCAGCCTGCCTGTCACCCTGAATAGCAGAGGCGGTTATAGATAATACATAGATGGATGCTTGTTTCAGAGGTAGTACTGATACAGCTTAGAATGAGAGAGAAATGTCAGATTGCTAAATTAAGAAACGGGGTGATTTAGTCTGTTATTGGCATAATGTTTTAGTTTTAATGTGTGGTTTAATGTTTTGTTGTGAAATGTAATTTCAAATATTCCCATCTAACATAATTATTAAACGGCATTTCGATCAAGTGTCAGGTCAGATATGTACTCCATATTACCTCTTTTGCTCTTGATCCTAAATGGGTCATAAGCAAACCAGTGGGATCAAGTTATTGTTTTCCAAGTCACAAGAATATTTCAAGTCTTTGCACTCAAGTCCCAAGTTCTAAACTTTGAGTTTCAAGCCCTAAACAAGTCCTAATATGCTGCTCACCAAATGTAAAGACATTTTAACAACAGAATAAAAATATGTTAAATTGAAAAATCATGAATGTTTTTTAAAAATATTTATTTATTTGTTAAAAAAAGTTTGTTGGGAGTTGTTGCATCTCCATCTGTAATTTTCCACCCGCATGTTTTGCATACTGCAATTTGTTTCATGTTGACCACTACATAGCTTTTGTGGAGGAAACATCTTTGGTGTAATTTTTTTCAGCTAGTGCTCAGTAAGGTAACGTTAGTTCTCCGTGGTTCTCTCCCCAGATTGATTGGATGCTGTCAAATTGTTTCAGACAAAGTGGATCGGAATTAAACGTCAACTTGCTGGGAATAAACAGCATTAACGTTATTTGATTAAGGGAAATAAATTAATTTTTGGCACTTTTTTAATGACATCATTTTTAGTCTTTGGGCCTGGAGAAACTACCAAGTATTTTCAAGTCCAAGTGAAGTCACGAGTCACTGGTGTTAAAGTCCAAGTCGAGTTGCAAATCTTTTTTGCTTTTGTCAAGTTAAGTCTAAAATCATCAAATTTATTACTCAATTCTGTCTCAAGTCCAAGTCATGTGACTGGAGTCCACAGCTCTGCAGCAAACCTACATTAGCTTTATTAGTAATGCTGGCTTGTTCAGGTAGCTATGCAGCAGTTACACCTGCAGTTAGTGGGTGAAATATTTAGTGACAACTAATCTTTCCATGTGTGTGATGGGACCTAACCCATTTTAATTTAGTAATGTGTAAATTTCTACACTTGTGAACACTTGGCGAACTTTGCAGTTTTAAAGACGCGATTGCTTGCCATTACGAACACAGAGCCTGTGAAACATTGAAATTTTCTGATATTACTTAAATCGAAAATGATAACTTGAACAACTTAGCTATGTACAGATGCTGGGTTACTCTCTGACTCTTCTCCTTCTGTCTTTCAGAAAAGATAGGTGAGAAGCAAAAAGGAGGAGGAGAAAAAACAGAGATTCACTACTTCAAAAAAGAGACAGTAGGACGAGGTGAAGCAGGAGGAGGAAGGCTACCCTCTGAGAAAGGCTCTGTGATTCTGCTGGAGCCAGGAGAAGGTACATCACACACACTTTACAGGCCTGTGTTTATTGTAGATTTAAATGATAAATTCAGCCTGATGGATGATTCTACAGATCCTAGAGTTCACGGACCGGTTGCACAAAACACCTTACATTTTCTCCTAAAGTATGACACTTAAGGCTTAATTTCTCCTTAGCTGAGGGACTTACACAGTTGCACAGAATTCCTTAAAAGGTTTACTTTGTTAAGGAAAAACATGAACTCATTTACTTCTGAACTGATGATGTGTGCAAGTGTAATTCTGCCCAGAAAACTCCTAAATGTTGAAGCTATCATCTCAACAGCAACACCACATTATTACTTGTTCTTTTTTCTCAACTCCAAGTTCAAAAGCACCATGCCCTATCAATACTAGACAATTTACAGTATACAAGACGGCACTTACCATGTACAATCAAGAATTGTCCCAGTTTTTTGTGTTAGTTCTTTTTCCAGTCAAGTTTTTTTGGATACTCATTTTTTTTTTTTTATAACTATTCATACCTCTTTGTGTGTCCGCATGTTGTTTGTTTTGTAGCTCATGTGTGATTTGGCTGCTGAATATTTTCTGTACATTTTCAGTATGTTCTTTGTGTCCATCACACTGTTGACATTCTTACACTGTGTCCTCTCCTTCAGAGCCTCCTCCTCCAGTAGGAGTGTTGGGTTGTGTTGCAGGACGGAAAGGCCCGGGCAAGCAGAGCTCTTTGGCCTTCTTACAGAACCTCCAGGATCCCAGTGAGTCCGGTGAAGCTAACAGAGGCGTAGTTAGGGGCATTCTTCCTCTGGAGCTGAGAGGTAAGGGGAGCTACTTTGTAATGATTCAGTTTTCAAAGGAACTCCACCGTCTCCTCTGTATGTGTTTCTGTTCTATTGTGAATCGTTGAACTGTCATGAGGACACAATCAGCCACATGCAAGAACCACTCCCACCAACAAATCTGAGTGATTTAAAGTAATAATCTCAAAGATTTTCATTTGAATAAATATCTGATAAGGGGGAACTCCAGTATTTTTCAACTTGAACCTTGTTTCCCCCTATATTTTTGTGCCTAAGTGACTCGTGGAATCAGCATTTTTTGAAATTGATCCAGTATTGCGAGAGAGGGCTGCAGCGACAGCGGTACTAGAATAGCAATAGGAAAAGAATTAAATAGAAATTCATTAATTCAGTGTGTGAAAAATTATGTTGTTACACTTTGATTTACCTGTCAAGGTGTCCATGTCTCTGTTCCTAAAAGTTGTTGTGTGTTGTCAGATTTGCAGAATGGCAGACCTGTTGGCAGCCTCATCTTAGGTCCTGATGGGGAAATCATTCAACTGTCATTGTACGACAACAGCCAGGACCCATCTCAGGGTGACGATGACACACGGGGGCAAGGTACACTCAGTGGGCCTTCAGGTGGAAACCTTCATGTTCAGGGAATCTCAAATCTATAAGTCACTCTTTCTGTCTTGCAGCTCTCCAGGTTTTGTCTGCAGAAGGAGAGGAGTTGCCCTGGGTCATTGTGCTGCAGCCTGAACACGCACATACAGGTCTGCACGCACAAATGTACATTCTTGTGGTCATTTGTAGAGTTGGTGGGGCAGGTGCAGTATGCATTGCTCTTTGATGCTCTTCAGGGGTGTACTTCTTTATGTGTTAAAGCCAATTTGACAAGTTCTCAATGTTTTTTTAGTAGACATAGGTTCTTTATATTTGTTGTACCTGTAGTTGTTTGCTCAGTATTACCTTCCCTTTACCTTTCCCTTTGTATTTTGTTAGGTAGGTCTCGGAACATTTTTGAGACAGAAGACATGTCACAGTACCATTCTCATTGTTGCGATGCAGTCAAGACACCTGTGATTTATCAGCTTGGTCTGCTTGTGTTTTTGTCCAACTGTTCGCCTCGCTGTTTCCTTCTGTCTTGAGTTATTTTTGCTGTCATAAATTCATCATGTCAAAATTCTCTACCCAGACTGTTTGTTCCCTGCTCTAACAACTGCCTGCTCATTAGGTATGTGTGCAGAAGGAGAGATGCAGCTGAACACAGACATTCCTGTGGATGGCATCCAGCACCATCAGTCTATGCACAAGGTGAATTATTGTTTTCTGACTGACATTTAGATTGATAAAAAACACTACAGGTAAGAGGAAAAATATGTTTTTTGATGTGGGGGTGAATTGTCTCTTTAACATGGCTCTTGTATTCCAAGTTTTGCTATCATGCTGACTGATCACAGTGTCTGCAGTTATACTCCTAAACAAAACAAACGCAAGAATCCAAGATGTGATTTACTATTTAGACACTGAGCATCTACACAACAGTGTGTACACAATATAGCATCTAACTATTTGTTGACTTTTTCAATTCAGTTCTCCAACCAGCTCCTAGATCTTCACACATCAACAGAAACGAATGCACGCTCAGCCAGCAGCCACACAGACGCAGGTAAAACTCTGCACCTGTTTTTTTAAATAAATGATTTAAATTTCAAGTAATTCTATCCAAACTTTATGTTTGCTGTTTCAGCCGCTGGGACCAAGAAAAAAACAAAGGGTGCAGATGCAGTGGGAGAAAATTGGAGAAAGAATGCTAAAAACAAGGTTAGGTTGCCTCCACTGAGGGAGCGGGTAGGGAAGGAGGAGCCAAGAGGAGGCAACACTGAGGCAGAGGAGGAAGATGAAGAGGAAGAGCCAGACAGTACAGGACAGAAAGGTCATTTGTCTGGATCACATCAGCCAAGGTTGGTGTAATTCATATTAAATTTGATGTCTTTTTGTCAATCAAAAGAGCTGCATTTGATATTCAGAGCATTAATATAGCAGCAAACTGCTATTTGCCATATAAAGATACAGTGGAGTATCCTGAGCAGATAATGAAGTCACGCTCCCTCTGTGTGTGTCCTAACCCAAGCTTCTCTGTTCTTTGTTGTGGCTGACGGTCTGGCTGCACGTACATGTGAGTGCATGTAATTCTCTGTGGGTGTATACCACTGGCTAGCTAAACACTGACACTCTGCACTGCAGTCATACAGCAGTTACCGCTGATAACGCAGCCCCAACCCACGGCATCATCACAGAAGCATAGCGCCCACTCTCCAGTGTTGCCAATTGAGTAATTAGCACTGGCTTCAAAAGTTGCTAAAAGTCACCAGATGGTGGCGTCATGCATGCATTTTCATATTGGTGACATCATCACGCATTCATTTGGGATAACGGAAGCATTTTACAAATTTGCTGAATTATATTCAATAGAAATCTGAAAAGTTGTTAAATCTATCGAGAAAGCAGCCACCTTCCAGTTTGCAAGATTTTGTTTCCAAGGATGGCAAAGTCATGACTTGCTCTACTCTCCTTCCGGTTAATTTGGGTTTGGGAGATTGGATAGGGTTATGTTAAGAATTTCAGGGCGAGCCAATCAGAGGGAGGGTAAGTTAGAGGAGGGCGGGTCATGCCTTTACCATCCTAGGAAAAAGTAACTCATGGTACCCCCTAGGGTTGCCCCCTAAT
This sequence comes from Epinephelus moara, assembly GCF_006386435.1. NCBI lineage: Eukaryota > Metazoa > Chordata > Actinopteri > Perciformes > Serranidae > Epinephelus > Epinephelus moara. Next base: position 9,874,293 of record NC_065512.1, on the reverse strand, counting down.
AGTCAACCAAATCTTAGTCAACCATAAAGGTCATTAGTCGGCAAGATTATACTGATCGCTTGGTCACTGCAAAAAAAACAACAACCATAAAATAAACATGAAACTCTATTAGGAGCTGCCCTTTGTCAAAATAAACCAAAACCTATATGACTGGACCATGTGTGAATTTAATTTGAAAGGACAGACACAGGAAGTGTCCACGCTCGGCAGTCAGACAGGAGTCAGGTTAATTTCCAGGGCTGGTACCTGCGGTTATTCCACAGGCTAGTTAATAACATGTCGGGCAGGAAATCCAAAGTGTGCTCCATCAGCACCGTTGCAGTTGTCGGCACTGATCACACTGCTAGCACCATTAGCTTCTTGCCACCGCCTCAGTCAGCGCCACGTTAAGAGCTGTGTGCAGGCAGTCCCGCCCCAGACTAGATAGATACATATGCTTTGAATGTCATGTACAGCTTCTGTCAAGCTGCAGACATATGTATGAGATTTCCCAGAAAACCTGCAAAGTTTTCAAGATATTCGTCAGTAGCAGACGACTGAGAGAAGCTGCAGTTTAAAGATGATGTATCGTGCAGCCAGCAGAGCATCAGCCTGAATGAAGCAACAATAGATGAAACTGTGGACCAAAGGAGGAAGAATACTAAGAGGAAGGATGCTGAGGAAGCTGCAACAACCGCAGGGTGAACGAGGAATACTCACAAACTCCTATGAGATTAAAGACACTTTAATTTCTTTAACACACTGAGTTGCACACTTACACACACATTTTCTTTATTTAGGAACAGAGACGTGAAAACAGTTAAAAGTCCCTCATCAGATGGACAGAAAACATCAGTGACGAGGAGGGAAGGAAGAGGGCAGAGGCAAAAGACAGGAAGTGATGCTCAGTCAATCAGGCACCAGAAACAAGAAGAGAGGACCAACAGAGAAGCAGCAGAGACTCAGGACCGTTCTGCTCTCCCTCCTGTGGTGAATATTAATCGACTGATTGATTTACTGATGACATTTGCACAGCTGTAGCTGCTGCTTCGAATCAGTTCGAGTAAACTAACATGTTTACAAAGTACGTAAAAGATTGTTAAATGTGTTAAATGCACACCAAGAAAATAGGAACACCTGTATCTATTCTAAAGCAAAGCATTACATCAGATTACACTCAGGTTTACAATTACTTTTCTGTCTTTCAGAAAAAGAAGATGACAAACAGGGAAGAAAAAAGAGGAGACCTGAGGATGAAAGAGGAGAGAGAAGAGCAAGAAGAAGTGGTGAGGGAGAGGGAAAAGTCTGCTGGGAGGAGGAGGAGGAGGAAGAGAGGAGGGCTGGAACATAAAGAGTTAGATAATGGTAAGATATTACAAACAATCCAAAATAAGGTAAAGGGCACATTATGAGAGGATTTGTTTGAGATTGTCACCCAACAACTCATTTTAACGTGTGTCATGTCTTTTCTTGTCACAGAGAACCATAAAGATCCTCTGGAGAAGGAGGAGGCGGAGATCAAACAGGAAATGGAAGAGGAGTCTCACCTAAAATCTACCAAAAGGCCCTCGGCATCACAAAGACACAATGACAAAACAAAGACATATTCAGAGGAGGACATGGACCCTGAGCGTCTTTCCACCAATGCTGACAAACACGGCAGCATCCGATCAATGAGCTCGCTCAGATCCGCTGCTGCTTCATTCAACCAGAGGAGCTCGAGGAGGTCTGCTGCCTCCTCTTCCTGTGACGGGGCAGCGCTGGCCAGTGCCCTGGGTCTCACTTCATCACATGGCCGCCTGTCGTCATGTTCAACTGTTATGGTGCTGGAGGAACAGCTGATGCTGAACCCAGTAAAGCCGGAGGTTCGTAAAAAGGACACCAACTCACCAGAATAAATGTTACTTAGGTACCAGATACACCAGGCCAGCACTGAGTGGCTCTGAAACAACTTCTACCCTCAGGTCACAAGGATGGTGAATGAGGACACTGACAGGATTAGATTTCAGTTGAGTTGTATCTTGTATGATTTCATGTGGCAAATAAAATTATTTGATTGTTAATGTGTTTGTGTGTTTTAGTCCACCAGGCCCAGAAAGAGTCACGAGGAGGAGCAGGCGGAGGCTGCTGCTCTGCGTCTGGCCCAGCGAGCAGAGAGACGGAGGCAGGAGGTGGAGAGGAAGAGGAGAGAGCGGGAGGAAGAGGAGAGGCAGCAGCAGGAGAGGGAGCAGACAGAAGAGAGGATGAAGGGCGAGCTGGAGGAGGAGAGGAGGAAGAGAGCTGAGGAGCTCAGGTCCTACTTTTTTAAAAATTCACAACGTAAAGGACAGGGTCACAGTTTTTTTTCGAGTCAGGTGTCCAAATGAAAATTGAAACAACACTGAATTAATATTCTTCTCTGTCTCCAGACTGAAGAAGCTGGCGGAGGAGGAGGAGAGGAGGAAGCGTGAGGAAGAGAAGGAGGAGCAAGCGAGACGGGAACAGGCGCAAAGAGAAAGAGAGAGGAGGAGGCAGGAGGAGAGGAGGCGGCAGATGGAGCGACTCCAGAAGATGAGGGAGGAGGAGGAACAGAGGAGGAAAGGTGAGAGTCAGAGGAGTGAAGAAGAAGGAGTGAGAGCGAGGAGGAAAAGACAGAAGACTATGTTCAGTATAAATAAACAAATAAAACATGATGAAACAGTACCCATGTGACCAGTCTCCCCTCATCCTGAGGCCATAGTTAACAGTAACATCAGCACACTCCATCATATTATCGAATACAGTTTAATCTGCAAATTGCTTGGACTGTGCGCTGACAACATACAGACATTGGTAGTGATCTGACTCCCCTACGAAGAACAGTAAAGGTTACAGCCCGTCATAAAGAATGATATGAAGGGTTGCCACTTTGTCACCCTGTCAATCTCCTTATCCCGCCATTCCTGAGTGAGTTCGACCCCTGTTTCTTTGGCCTTTGGCTCCTTCTGTCTGAAACATAGACTCTTCATTTAAAAAGTGAGAGCAGTAAATCTACCTTCATTATCATTTTTAAACTGCTGAGGTGTGCGGGGCTCATTGAAGGGCTAAAAAAGTTAACTGGCAGTAATTTAATGTCCTGGAAATTATGTTATGTCCCCTCCAGCTGAACTAGAGCGTCTGCGCCTGGAAGAGGAGAGGAGGCAGGAGGAGGAGAACAAGAAGCTGCAGGAGATGGATGAGGACGAGAGGATAGAGTACCTCTGCAGGAAGAAGCAGGAGGAGGAGAACAGGAGGAGGGAAGAGGAGGAGTGTAAGAGGAGAGAAGAGGAGGCTGCCTTGCAGGCTGCAGAGGAGGCCAGGCTGCAGGCTGAGCTACTCGCTAGGTACATATACTCTATAGGCCGTATTTAAACGATCTACAGTATAGCTCATGGTCTAAAGTACTTTTGGAGTGTGTTCAATTCCACTCTGCTGATTGAACAGGCAACAACACATCCTCACTCCGACCATGTCACATATCGATGTTTAGTCATTCCATGTTGTCCACATATGACGTGTTGGTTGTTGACATTCTAGGACGCTGTGTCAAGTTCTGCCTGTTACATGCATTCTCTTCTTTCAAAATACACTTCTGTTTTCACAGGAAATGTACCGTTTCCATACAGTCTCTTTCAAAATAAACGCACCACATCGGTACAACACGTTTTTTTTCCCTTCAACAACAAACACATATGGTTGGGTTTAGGAAAAAAGAACAATCGCTTTCTGCTGCCTCAAAATAGCGATACACCTACAATGCACCTGTCCTCACCTCATTTTCAGACCTAAACGCCCATGGGAACACAGATTGGCGCAAGTACATTTGCTACTTATACTGCATCGGTCTGAAATTAGTAATGACGCTGTGTGCCGCTTTGCACCATTTTTATTCTCTCGCAATGCATGTATGTTGTCTAGCAGTATTTTTTGAATTCCCTTTGATTTACATATCTGAAAGGAGGAAGGCTCCAGCAAGTTAAATTGTCCAGCTCTGTCTCTCTTTGTGTCTCTCTCTCTCATACTGTCCTCATACAGACAGATGGCGCTGTTGCAGCAGCAGTTGGCTTTTAAGAGGGGTCTTAAGTTGGAGGCTGGAGGTCTGGAGAAAACTCAGGGCATCTCCAGACCCTGGATCTACTCTTATTTCACTTTGTTACAGCTGTTGGGTCTAAATCCAACCAAAGGTGAGACCATGACCTCTGACATTTAACCTACAACTGAGACCATGATGGACAAATGAAAACTTTTTTTTTTTGACAAAATAGTTCAGTACAGAAGCCCTGAGAGTTAAGGTGAAAAATTAGGGCAAAACCTAAGTTTATCTCCTACGTATAAAAAAAGAACATTCTCTGATGTCCAACCCACCTGCTTACTTTTCCCTTTGTTTATATAAAAGACAAAAGTTTTAAATCATGTTGTCCTTGTATTATTCACTGTAGGTTTACAGCATTTGTTTTTGTCCTGATATTGTTTTGGTTTTCCACATTCAACTTAAAAAGAGAGCCATTATGTGAATTTAAGGCACAGTGCTTTTACTTTGGGGTGCAGTTTTTCTGCTGTAGATTGAGTGAATAACTGACAGTTACTCAACAGAGACAGCAAACTAGCCAGATTAGACAACGACATGGCCAAATGCAAGTATGACGCTGAATATATTAAACTGTGTGGACCTTGAAGTAATGACTAAGGAGAAATCTGGACCCTGTGGCTGGACCAGTTGGGAACCACCCATAGTGTAAAGGATACATTAAATATTAATAATTTTCTAAAAATTAAAAGGTACAACGACATAAATATCTATACAAAGTGCACTGAGATAAAGCTGAACCTTCAAGTCATTAAAGTTTCTCTGTGTTTAGCTTAAATTTCCATTTAATACCTGCACCTGAGCAGGATTTTGTGACATCACAATTCATTTTTAAAGGCAATGCTGGTCCAATATGCAGCTTACAGAAGTGAAAACAAGGAAAATCACATTAAATTGAATTAAAACAGCAAGATAAGAACATAAAATATACCCTCACTGAATGTTAAAGTCACAGTGTTTTTACTGTTTTAATTTAAAAACCACATTGAAAGCGTGCCTAATCTTTGACAGCTTCAGACCGTATATCATTGGATTTAGAAGAGGCTGAACGATCAGTCCGTACATCGATAAAATAACACGCAGCTCATGTGGAACAAACGTCATGTCAAATCTTTGACTGATCAGGTTGTAAAAACAAGCAAAGACAAAGCTCATGAGTGAAAAGAAATGTGGCGAGCACGTATCAAAGGCTTTCATTTTGGTCTGTTTGGACGCCTTTAAACACACAGCAAAGATCCTAACATACGTGTATGAAATATAACTGAGAGGAAATGCAACAGTAAAAAGAAGGCCAAAAACAACATCATGCAGATACGACATCGTTCTGTCCGGTGAACAAGACAGTTCAATGACGAGATGGTTATCACAAGATATTTTGTGGATAACAGTCCCACAAAACTTTAGATGAATAGTGAAAGACAACAAAACTCCAACCTCTAAATTAAATTAAATTAAAATTAAAATTAAAAAATTAAATTAAATTAAAAAATTAAAAAAGAAATCATCCAAATAACAAGGATGCCAATTTGTACTTTTCTAATTGTCATCAGGACGTTGTAATTTAAAGGCTTGCAAATACATTCATATCTGTCATATGCCATTATTGTCAGCGTCCCAAATTCAATAGCTACATATGAATGAATGTTAAATATTTGAATAAAGCAGTAAAAGGCAGAAATTTCATGAGTGTCTGACAAGATATGTACCATCAAGCAGGGCAGCAAAGACGTGCTGCCCCAGATTTCATTTACAAACAAACAGCACAGGAATAGATACATGGGCTCATGCAGGTTTCTGTCCACGTAAATAACAACAATAAGACAAGTGTTAGCAAAAATGACGGATATGTATAACAGCATTGCCAGGATGAAATACAGGTGCTTAAACTTCCCTATGTTAGTGTACATAGTCAACACAAAGGACACAATCTCTGTTGAGTTTGTCATGACTTCAGTAATAAGACAAAAATGTTTTTTCTTTGACTGCAAATTTAGAAAAATGCATTTAAATCAATGCGAATGTAAAAATTACTGGGAAACCCCCAGTTATATTAAAACCCAGTTTTGGAAGAGGTTGTTCAAGCCTAAAACATCCCATAAAAACCTGTATTTAAAAGCATTAACGATATAAACCCTCAAAAAGCTACAATACATGTGTTTGATATACTCCTCCGCTCCCTACTGTGACAAACAGACACAATTGCTTTATACTCAACTTTCAGCAGCTACACACACACACACACACACACACACATCAAGCATGAGGGCTTAATTAAGATGCAGCTCAGTGTTTAGATGTATACTTATTGCCTCACCGTATTTAATCTGCCTTGCTGTAACAAGCTTCATTCAACGTCCCCTTGTGGTTTTAGTCACTGATAGGACTGAGATGGACAGTCACAGTTTTACTTTGTTTTAAAAGCATTTATTTGGGGGGAAAACGTGACGTGTAAAGATGAGTAGTCGGCAAACTTTGACCTGAGGCTTGTACCATGAAGCAAGTTTAACTAACTGGTTCGAACCTGGGGTGGGAGGCTCGAACCCCGGGGTGAAGGAACCCCTCTTTGCGGAGTTTGCATGTTCTCCCAGTGTCAGTGTGGGTTTTCTCCAGGTACTCCAGCTTCCTCCCACAGTCCAAAGACATGAAAGTTAATTGGTGACTCTAAATTGTCCGTAGGTGTGAATGTGAGTGTGAATGGTTGTCTGTCTCTATGTGTCAGCCCTGTGATAGTCTGGTGACCTGTCCAGAGTGAACCCTGCCTCTCACCCAGTGTCAGCTGGGATAGGCTCCAGCCCCCCCACGATCCCTATTAGGATAAGCGGTTACGGAAAATGAAAGAAAGTCTTTGGGTTACCTGGCTTCACTGAACATTTGTCATCCTAAATAATCAGAATCAAAAACTTAACTGGTCCTGTTAACTTTGAGTTCACCAATCCAGCTACGACTGCATTCACAATAGGGCTGGTGCGACATCAGATTTTCACTACATGATTAGTAATAATATACACCGATCAGCCAAAACATTAAAACCACTGACAGGTGAAGTGAACAACTTTGATTATTTTGTTCCAATGCATTGTTCTGCTGGGAAACCTTTGGTTCTTGGTTCATTCATGTGGATACCACCTGATATGTTCCACCCACTCAAACACCGTTGCAGACCAAGTACCCCCCCTCATGGCAACAGTACTCCCCAGTGGCAGTGGCCCCCCAGCAGAAAAAAAGCAGCATGCCACGCTACAAAAACGGTTTAGAAATGGCCAGTGGAGCGTGACAAAAAGCTCAAGATGTCGACCTGGCTTCTAAATTTCCCAGGTCCCAATCTGCTCAAGGATTCTTGTGATGTGCCGGTACCCCAGATGTACCCCTAATCCAAGGTGGGGCCTCCTTAGATGGGACTTGGCTCTGACCTGTCGAGGCATGGACACAGGATCTCTGGGAGTGTCCTGCGGTTTCTGGCACCAGTGCGTTGGCGGCAGATCCATTTAGTTCAGTGGGTTGTGAGGTGGGTTAATGGCACGTGCCACAGATGCTCAGTCAGATTGGGATCTGAGGAATTTGGAGGCCAGGTTGACACTTTGAGGTCTTTGTCACATTCCTTGGGCCATTCCTGAGCGATGTTTGTGGCATGGTGCATTATCCTGCTGGGGGGGCCAGGAGGTGGAGACAGTCTGTAACCATAACTGTACAAAAGCGTACAAAAAGAACAGTTACACTTAATGGAAAGGACTCCCGCACACTGGTTTTGCCTGATGAAGGTTCAGTACCAAAACGTCGCAAATAAATTATATATTGCAAGTTAGACAGTGTGCAGGAGTCCTTTTGCAACTTTTTGGTCTTCTCTCTCCAACGCACCTGTCTTTTTTTAATAGATGTGCAAAGTGTTTCCTTTGCACTTAATGGAAAGTGAAAACTACTGAGCTGTGTTGGCATGTATGTTTTTCAACCCAGTCACCAGAATTATTGTTGGCATTGTTCATGTCTTCAAACCACGGATAAGTTATTATGAAGCAGGCACATTGAAACGTTTCTTTATGTTCCACCATGCCGTGATTAATATGTGGTCAGATTAAGCCACAAAAAACACTGGGTTATTGTTAGGAAAAGATCATGTTATGGCTTAAAGCAACACAATGGAGGATTGCGCATTTTACCTCACAAGGTCCCCCTACAGACAAAAACGGTATTATCTGTTACAACTGTCGCAAAAATCTTTCTGTGCATGCATTTGTTGACAAGCCAACAATACCAGTGAATTTCCTGAAGCTGGCCGTGTAATAATAATGATAATAATACATTTTATTATCATTATTACAGCATCAGGAAATTCAGCTGGCCGTGTAATAATAATAATAATAAAATATATTATTATTATGCTGGACATAATGCACGATCATCATGTCTTCAGAACAGGTAAAGTAGCCTTATAGCATTTTGTATACATGATTAGGCCGATTGCTTTATTTATTTATTCATTTTCAGGGCTGACCTCCTCCTCATAGCGCGCGCACACACACACACACACACACACACACACAAACTCAACAGAGTGAAGTCAGACAACAGCAGAGAGGCCGCGGTGCAGATGAAGGGAATATAACTTCAAGATGACTTGAAGCTTGTTACTGTGAGTAAGTGCAATAAAACCTCTGCCAGCCAAGCCAATACTTTATCAATACATGTGATCAGCATGTAGAAAGCCATATTTCAATCTGCTCTGTCCGCAGTCTCTCATTCACAGCTATATTTTACGATCACAGTCAACACAAGCGCATCGCGCTCGTGGTGCTAACAGCATTCAGTTAAAGACAAACTAAAATGAAAGCTGTATGTATGTAGGCTAACACTTTATCTTTAAATGTACCTGAGGCAGCCAACCTGCAGACAGTGAGTCTCTTCAGTAGAGGGTAACAGCAGTAACAGCGCCAGGTCATCATTGGTCGGGCATCCCTCCTCCTCTTTCAGCTCTCGCCAGCGTGTGAAAGCCGGGCCAATATTAATCCTTGTTCGAGCTCTTGTTTTATCGGTCTCCTGTTTTCTTTGTCTCCTCAGACAACACTTTCACCTTCTTTCTTTTCTTTGTCGCATCAGCCATGACAACCACGTCTAACTTCGTTCACCTCGGTTTGGCTACTCTGAATAGAGGAGGGGGATATGACGAGGAGGGGGATATGATGTATGCCGTAAAGCAGCCACATTTTGTCATCCTTTTTTGTGTCTGGGTTCCTACCCGAACCCCGAAACTGCATAGTGCCAGTGCAAGTGAAACAGATGCTCTCAAGCAATGACAGAGGTGTCATCCAACCTGTTGTGAGTTGATGTACCATCACAAGGATCTTGGATATATATTTTGAGGGCTCAAAAACTCCATTGTGTTGCTTTAAAGAAGCAACAGATAGCATCTTTTTCCTAAATATATCAATATGAAAATAATGTGGGTTGCACAGGGTAGTGGCCACAGTAAAATCAGATTATCAGCGTTTACATAGGTTACTTAGTGGCTTTGCAATAAGCTTCTGCCACCGGTGCCGAAATTTCGCGGAAAAAATCTGCTTTACGGCAGGAAACGCGTCATGTATTGCGAAATTGGTCGGTCAGCCAATCAGGGACTGGAGCGAGTCCTTATGAGGAGTTGGGCATGAGATAGTTGAGCCACGAGCACAATGGCAGACGGACAAGTGGAGACAAGTGAAAAACGGCCTAGCAAAAGAAAACAAGCTCCTCTTTCTGAGGAGGCAAAGAAGAGCAAAAAGGAGAGTGATAAAAGAAGAGGAAAAACAAGAGTAGACCTCAGTCAGACGTTCAAGAGATGGAGGGAGCTTCGTGACTAAAGAGGCTTCAAAACCAATGTCCAGCTAGCTTTCTTTCTTATGGATCAGTAAGTAACACCGCCCACCTTCACCACTACAAGAACGCCCTCCATCCATCCATCCATCCATCTATTTTCATCCGCTTATCCGGGGCTGGGTCACGGGGGCAGCAGGCCAAGCAAAGCACCCCAGACATCCCTCTCCCCAGCAACACTTTCCAGCTCCTCCTGGGGGATCCCAAGGCGTTCCCAGGCCAGACGAGATATGTAATCCCTCCAGCGTGTTCTAGGTCTGCTCCGGGGCCTCCTACTAGTGGGACGTGCCCAGAACACCTCCAGCGGGAGGCGCCCAGGAAGCATCCTGATCAGATGCCCGAGCCACCTCAACTGACCCCTTTTGACACGAAGAAGCAGCGGCTCTACTCCGAGCTCCCTCCGGATGTCCGAGCTCCTCACCCTATCTCTAAGGCTGAGCCCAGCCACCCCACTGAGGAAACTCATTTCCGCCGCTTGTATCCGCGATCTCATTCTTTTGGTCACTACCCAGAGTTCATGACCATAGGTGAGGGTTGGGACATAGATGGACCGGCGCAGCGCCCGCATCACTGCAGAAGCCGCACCGACCTGACGATCCATCTCACGCTCCATTCTACCCTCACTCGTGAACAAGACTCCAAGATACTTGAACTCCCTCGCTTGAGGCAGTAACTCTCCCCCAACCCGGACAGGGCAAACCACCGGTTTCTGACGGAGGACCATGGCCTCAGACTTGGAGGTACTGACTCTCATCCCAACTGCTTCACACTCGGCTGCAAATCACTCCAGTGCATGCTGGAGGTCACGGTGTGATGAAGCCAACAGAACCACATCATCTCCAAAAAGCAGGGATGCAATTCTGAGGTCCCCAAACCGGACCCCTTCCTCCCCCCAGCTGCGCCTTGAGATCCTGTCCATGAAGATCACAAACAGCATTGGTGACAAGGGACAACCTTGGCGGAGGCCAACACCCACCGAGAACGTGGTCGACTTCACACCGAGTATGTGGACACAGCTCTCACTTTAGTCATACAGGGACCGAATGGCTCGTAGCAGCGAGCCTGGAACCCCATTCTCCCGCAGTACCCCCCACAAGACCCCCCGAGGGACGCGGTCGTAAGCCTTCTCCAGGTCCACAAAGCACATGTAGACTGAGGTTCGACAATCGGTCGGAGCCTCCTTTTCAGCACCATGGAATAAACTTTACCTGGTAGGCTGAGCAGTGTGATACCCAGATAGTTGGAGCACACCTTCCAGTCCCCTTTTTTGAAGATGGGGACCACCACCCCGGTCTGCCACTCTGCAGGCACCGTACCCGACCTCCACGCGACACTGAACAGGCGTGTCAGCCAAGACAGCCCCACCGTGCCCAGAGCCTTCAGCATCTCAGGGCGAATCTCATCCACGCCCGGCGCCTTGCCACTGGGGAGCTTTTTTACTACCTCAGCGACCTCTGCCAGGGATATGGGTGAGAGGTCCCCTGAGTCTTCAGGCTCTGCCTCGTTCTCAGTGGACGTGATGGCCGGGTTCAGAAGGTTCTCAAAGTGCTTCTTCCACCGCCTGACAATGTCCCCAGTTCGGGTCAGCAGTTCTCCCTCTCTGCTGAGCATAGCCTGAGACAAGCCCTGCTTTCCCTTCCTGAGTCGGTTAATGGTCTGCCAGAACTTCCTTGAGGCCAACCAAAAGTCCTTCTCCATAGCCTCCCCGAATTCCTCCCACACCTGGGTTTTTGCTTCAGCGACCACTACAGCTGCAGCCCTTCAGGCCAACCGGTACCTGTCTGCTGCTTCAGGAGACCCCCGGGCCAGCCAGACCCGAAAGGCCTCCTTCTTCACCCTGACAGCCTCCCTCACCACTGGTGTCCATCTCCAAAACACTTGAAAGGGTGGTTGCAGCACAACTACAGTCCCACCTCGACAAAAACAACCTCCACGAACCCTTCCAATCTGGTTTATGTCCAAAACACAGCACTGAAACAGCCCTGGTCAAAATCACCAACGACCTCCTCCGTGCAGCCGACTCCGGACAATTCATCATTCTCATCCTCCTGGACCTCAGCGCAGCATTCGACACCATCTCCCACCCACTACTCCTGGACCGCCTGGCTGGCATTGGGATCACTGGTGTTGCACTCTCCTGGTTCACATCATACCTCACCGACCGTCAACAATTTGTGCAATTAAGGAACCACAAGTCTGGGTGTCAGGGTGTTTCACTGGCTGTCCCCCAGGGGTCAGTCTTGGGCCCACTTCTCTTCATCATCTACCTCCTCCCCCTGGGCACAATCCTCCGTCACCATGGGGTCCATTTTCACTGCTACGCCGACGACACACAGGTCTACATCTCCTCCAAACCCACCACTGTCATCCCTCCCACCTCCCTCACCACCTGTCTTGAAGACATCCGGAGCTGGATGAGCAGGAACTTCCTGAAGCTAAACGGCAATAAAACCAAGGCCCTGCTCATCGGCTCCAAATCCACCCTCACCAAGTCACAACACACCCCAGCTCCACCCATCATCATCAACGGATTCCCTGTACCCTTCTCCTCCCAAGTCAAGAGCCTCTGTGCCATTCTGGACAGCACCGTCTCATTTGCACCTCATATTCAAAACATCACCTGGACTGCATTCTTCCACCTCCGCAACATCTCCAGACTCCGCCCATCACTGTCCCAATCCAGCACCAAAATCCTGGTTCACTCATTTGTCACATCCCACATCGACTACTCCGGCCTCCCCACCAAACTCATCAACAGACTGCAAATCATTCAGAACTCGGCCGCCCAGATCATCACCTGCACCAAATCATCTGACCACATCACCCCTGTTCTCATCCAACTTCACTGGCTCCCTGTACAATACTGCATCAACTACAAAAACCTTCTCCTCACCTACAAAGCTCTCCACAATCTAGCCCCGACTTACCTCTGTGACCTCCTTCAGGAATACACCCCCTCCCACACACTCCGCTCAACCTCTGCTGAACTCCTCACCATCCCCACCTCACGCCTCAGTACCATGGGTGCCCGAGCCTTCAGCTGCTCGGCACCCAGACTCTGGAACTCCCTCCCCCCAAACATAAGACAGTCAGACTCCATCACATCATTAAAATACCAACTCAAAACCCACCTGTTCAAACTGGCATACTCACTCTAACTGGACACTGTGCACTACACTTGTTTTTAATGTTGATGTTTTGTTTTAATGATGTCTTTTATCTTCTATGCTCTGAAAGGTGACCTTGGGTGACTTGAGAGGCGCCTCCAAATAAAATATATTATTATCATCATTATTATTATTATTATTATTATTAAATGTTAGCTAGACGAAAGAGAACTGTACTGTACTGGCTGCTAGTTAATTCCTAGCTGGCTAGCATCGCAAATCGCGGCAACCAGGGACCAGGTAGCGAGTGTTGGTCGGCTGACATCCTCGTGAGGCAGCTATCCATGGACATCGCCCAGCTAAGTTACGCCCAGCTAAGTGAACACTAAACTTTGTTTCCCATTCAATTTGAGCTCCAACCGGCCGCATCGTTTCCATGCGGTACCGTTTATTCTAGAATGGGGACTGTTTACATGTGCATATTGGTATAATTCCACTGTGTCTACTGTTGTTTGTACTGATACTGTACATATTGGTATAATTTACTGTGAGTTGTTTGTACTGGTACTGTGCATTCTGGTATAGTTATTTGCATTACTATTTGTTTCTTCTTCAGATAAATCTGATAATTGTTGCTCGGTCTCTTTACTCATTTATTTAGTAGCATGTCCACACACCTTCTCATTCTACATATACATAGAGGTATACTGGTGGCTTTACAGCCTACATTTTATTTAATTTAGAGAGTCTAATAGAGTCATATTATTGATTATCTCTGATCCCCACGGTCAATTTGGTCGTTGCGACAGTGCGATGCAACACCACTGACGCTAGGTGGCGCCAAACTTAAAAAAAAACGAATCCTATCTCTTGCCTCTTTAAAGGGACATTGTGTAACATTTTCAGTTCTTTATTGGGAAAAATCTATGTCTGCATTCATAAATATGTCATCATTGGTGTATTATTAAACTAATAAAAACTAAACTATCGACTAAAATGAGACGAAAATAGTCATGGATTATTCTGACTAAGATAAGACTAAAATGCTCAGACTTTTAGTTGACTGAAACTTGACTAGACAAAAAAGAGTATGAACGTGACTAAAACTAATAAAAACTAAAATGACAGTTTGACACAAAGACTAGACTAAAACTAAAATTAAAACAGGCCGCCAAAAACAACACTATGTGAAACCTCCAAAACACACACACAATGAGAATCGATTTTTCAGTAGAAGTGGGAGACATCTTTTATTTAGCAGTTAAACTTTTGAATAGAAAATATATTTACACAATTAATAGAATCTGGATTATGTAATGAGGGCAAAGGCAGAGATGCCATTTTAAATTATTTTTGATAATTTAAATACAGAAATTAAGTCTTATTAATTATATTATCATTATTCAAGTAAGTATTTTTATGTCTTCAAACATGTCTGTATGGGATCTTTAAGAACAAGCTATATGTGACAATAATGATAATAATCTTCTTATAAAGCGCTTTTCAAAACAGAGTTATAAAGTGTTTTGCATGTCAATAATTAAGACAGACAAGACATGAAAACAACAACTGATAAAAACACTTTGGTGTATAAATACTGAGGCAATAAAAGACAGTTTAAATTAACTTAAAACTTAAGTAAAATCAGGAAAGGCTCTTTGATAAAAGTATGTTTTAAGAAGGGACATAGAAGAGATCACTGACTCAGTCAGCAGACTGTTCCAGAGCCACAGGGCCCTGACAGCAAACACTCTGTCCCCTTTAGTTTTCAGCCGGGCCTCTGGAACAGACAAAAGACATCTCCTGCCTGAGGACCACAAAGTACGTCCTGGCGTGTACGGTACCAAGAGGTTGGAGATATAGCTTAGAGAGAGACCATGAAGAGCCTTCAAAGTAATCAGTATAATCTGAAAATCTGTTCTACATCATACTGGGAGCCCGTGTAAAGAGGCTGAAACTGAAGTGATGTGATCATGTGTCTTGGTTCTCTAAATAGTCTAAATATGTCGAAGAAACAAAATTCACATGATGTATATTTATATGTTGCCATTATTAAGGAACTAAGTGTTTTTAATAAAAGCAGATAATCAGAATAGTTACGATAAGACAATAAAAACAAGGAAAATCAAATTAAATTAAATACTGAATGTTAAAGTCACAGTGTTTTTACTGTTTTAATTTAAAAACCACATTGAAAGCGTGCCTAATCTTTGACAGCTTCAGACCGTATATCATTGGATTTAGAAGAGGCTGAACGATCGGTCCGTACATCGTCAAAATAACACGCAGCTCATGTGGAACAAACGTCATGTCAAATCTTTGACTGATCAGGTTGTAAAAACCAGCAAAGACAAAGCTCATGAGTGAAAATAAATGTGGCAAGCACGTATCAAAGGCTTTCATTTTGGTCTGTTTGGATGCCTTTAAACACACAGCAAAGATCCTAACATACGTGTATGAAATATAACTGAGAGGAACTGCAACAGTAAAAAGAAGGCCAAAAACAACATCATGCAGATACGACATCGTTCTGTCCGGTGAACAAGACAGTTCAACGACGAGATGGTTATCACAAGATATTTTCTGGATAACAGTCCCACAAAACTTTAGACGAATAGTGAAAGACAACAAAACTCCAACCTCTAAAAAAGAAATCATCCAAATAACAAGGATGCCAATTTGTACTTTTCCAATTGTCATCAGGACGTTGTAATGTAAAGGCTTGCAAATACATACGTATCTGTCATATGCCATTATTGTCAACGTCCCAAATTCAATAGCTGCGTATGAATGAATGTTAAATATTTGAATAAAGCAGTAAAAGGCAGAAATTTCATGAGTGTCTGACAAGATATGTACCATCAAGCAGGGCAGCAAAGACGTGCTGCCCCAGATTTCATTTACAAACAAACAGCACAGGAATAGATACATGGGCTCATGCAGGTTTCTGTCCACGTAAATAACAACAATAAGACAAGTGTTAGCAAAAATGACGGATATGTATAACAGCATTGCCAGGATGAAATACAGGTGCTTAAACTTCCCTATGTTAATGTACATAGTCAACACAAAGGACACAATCTCTGTTGAGTTTGTCATGACTTCAGTAATAAGACAAAAATGTTTTTTCTTTGACTGCAGATTTAGAAAAATGCATTTAAATCAATGCGAATGTAAAAATTACTGGGAAAACCCCCAGTTATATTAAAACCCAGTTTTGGAAGAGGTTGTTCAAGCCTAAAACATCCCATAAAAACCTGTATTTAAAAGCATTAACGATATAAAACCTCAAAAAGCTACAATACATGTGTTTGATATACTCCTCCGCTCCCTACTGTGACAAACAGACACAATTGCTAAACTTAATACTCAACTTTCAGCAGCTACACACACACACACACACACACACACACACACACACATCAAGCACGCTGAGGGCTTAATTAAGATGCAGCTCAGTGTTTAGATGGAATATGTATACTTATTGCCTCACCTTATTTATTCTGCCTTGCTGTAACAAGCTTCATTCAACGTCCCCTTGTGGTTTTAGTCATTGATAGGACTGAGATGGACAGTCACAGTTTTACTTTGTTTTAAAAGCATTTATTTGGAGGGAAATGTGACGTGTAAAGATGAGTAGTCGGCAAACTTTGACCTGAGGCTTGTACCACAAAGCAAGTTTAGTGGTTAACACTGATGCCTCACAGCAGGAGGGGTCTTGGTTCGAACCTGGGGTGAAGGAACCCCTCTGTGAGGAGTTTGCATGTTCTCCCAGTGTCAGTGTGGGTTTTCTCCAGGTACTCCAGCTTCCTCCCACAGTCCAAAGACATGCAGGTTAATTGGTGACTCTAAATTGTCCGTAGGTGTGATTGTGAGCGTGAATGGTTGTCTGTCTCTAGCCCCTTTCACACTGCCAGATTTTCTGTGAATGTTGGGCCGTTTTGCCGGCAAGCTGCGAGTGTTTAGACACACAGAGCCGGATTGGCGAGTTGATCCGAGGTGCCCAATTTTCCGCCTCATAGGGTAGTCATATTGGCAGAACCCTTTTAGTTTAAACAGACCGAGGCGGCCTTCCGCAATGGGAGGAGCTGTTGAAAACTTGTGGGAGGAGCTGTTGATGATGCCGCACATGTGACCCACTGCTGGTGGATAAACAGTAAACAGCTGATAGCAGGAATTAGCAAGCAGCTACTAGCAAGAGGGAAACACAAACCTGACAGACACTGTAAAGATGAGCAACTGGGGAGACAAGGAATTGCGCACCCTCCTTGCCCTCGTAAACAAAGAGGCCATTAACCGTCAGATGACGGGAACGGTGAAGAACGGGCCGACTTAGGAGAGAATCGGCGAAGGACTGACTAGCCGTGGCTTCCCTCCCACGTCACTGTTTGCGTCACACGCTGAGCTACATGCTTTGTTACTTGCTCACGCCCCCCATTGCCCCGAAAAAGGCACATTCTGTATAAACAAAATTAGGTAGGCGGCATTTTGCTGCACTCCCCGATTTTGTTTTTATACTGCCAATGCTGAAAGAAGACTGATTGGGCAAATTTGCACAATTCCTATCTAAAAAGGGCTTATGTGTCAGCCCTGTGATAGTCTGGTGACCTGTCCAGGGTGTACCCTGCCTCTCGCCCAATGTCAGCTGGGATAGGCTCAAGCATCCCTGCGATCCCTAAAGGCCCTGACACACCAATCCTAAGGTTGGCCGTTGGTCAAAGTCAGTGAGCATTTGTCGCCCTAGTTTTTGCGGTGTGTCCCGCACCGTCGGCACTTCGGCGTCGGCGGCTTTTCGGCCGATTGAACATGTTCAATCGGCGGCGGAGCTTGTCGGTCAGAGATATCACTCTGATTGGCTGTTCAGGTTTTATTTCCTCACCCCTGTAGCGAGTGATTCTGCCTGTAGTGAAACCGGGGCTAACCGGTGCTTCCTCCTCAGGCTCCACTTCACTCAGCTGCCCAACAGACCCGCTGCTTCTTCCCACTTTAACCTGAATAGCCGCAGCATGACGGGAGGGAAGCACAGCCAGTTAGCCTCCGCTAGCTTCCCAGCTAGCCCCGGCTCTCCGTTTGGATCGAACTGGAGCACCGAGCCATGGTTTGTTATTCAGGTTAAAGTGGGAAGAAGCAGCGGGTTTGTCGGGCAGCTGAGTGAAGTGGAGCCTGCGGAGGAAACACCGGGAGCGTCTGGATGTAATAGTCTGTGGAGGTGCTGTGGTGCTCGGCTGTACAGATAGGAAACTCCTCGGCTGACAGGATGTACCACTCACTCCACTCTCTCTCACGCAGGCGCAGAACGTACGTGCTACTTGGCCATTGGATGTAGTCTTTGTAGTGTGTTCAAATGCAACTGACACAGGGCGATGTGAGGCGACGTAGATGACGAAACAGTTGGCTTTCGTCGCCGCTAGTTCTTTGATGTCGGTTTGGTGTGTCAGCACCTTAACAGGAAAAGCGGTTACGAAAATGGATGAATGGATCAATGATATTATAAACCCATCAGCCAAAACATTAACACCACTGACAGGTTAAGTGAACAGCTTTGATTATTTTGTTCCAATGCATTATCCTGCTGGGGGACCAGGAGGTGGACCATGACTGTACAAAAGCGTACAAAAAGAACAATTACACTTAATGGACAGTGAAAACTTTTGAGCTGTGATGGTTAGTGATGATGCGGTGAAACAAAGAACCCTTTGGAATTGATCTCTGTTTATTTGAAGCAGGTACAGTGAAACATTTCTTTATGTTCCAACCATGCTGTGATTAACGTCAGGATAAGCCACAAAAAACACTGGGTTATCGGTAGGAAAAGATCATGTTATGGCTTAAACAAAACACTTTATATGGCAAATCCCTGCAGGCGATGTCTCAGTAAAAACAACCGCTTTTCAGGAACAATCCCAGCAGATAAAGCAGTGATGTGTTGGTAAAAACAACCACTTTTTGTTGCACTATCCCAACTACAAACAGTGATGACTCGCTAATAAACAATCGGTTTTGTTATTCTTTGGTCTCAAACAGTGGCAACTTGGCAGGGATCTTGCCTGTGTGTTACGGCCTTCTATTTTTCTGTCACTATGATGAAACATAAGTGATGTAATTAACCCACTTTAAAACTTATTTGGATACAGTAAATTTACAGTAGTTTCAACAGCACTGGGCCACACACACACACACACACACACACACACACACACACACACACACACACACACACACACACACACACACAAGCCCAGAGGTGATGTAAGCTCACTGTAATGAGAGTCATTAGGTCCTCTACTGTGACCTCCCCAGTGTGCCACGTCTATGGTTGTAAACAGGCCTCAGGGAGCAGGACTGGCTACGGCCACACTTCACACAGCTAATTACTGTATGACCCAGCAGCTAATGTCTGTTGACCTCATGGGAGGCTCCTCTAAGCAAACACCAAACACAGTGTTGGAAAAAGTAGGTCTTTACTCATGTAATACTAGAGCAGCAGAATAAGCTCCAACTGTTCGTCAAAATGGCTCAATTGCTTTATTTTTCCCTCTAAACTGGCCAACCGGCGCTACAACAAATTCAGCATCGCAGAGCTGCAATGATTCAAAGCAACCCAGACTGAATCCTCCATTATTTCAGCTTTAAAATTGTGGAGCTGTTTCTCGTCTCAAACTATAGGATTGATTTTTCTCCACCAGAATGTCAACAAAAGATGTCACATGTACCTTTGTATCTTTGACACAGCTGCTAAATCTGTAGTGGACAGTGTCCTTTTTCTAAAATGTACAAACACTTACATACAATAGATACATCAGGTCAAGCAATCAAGCTGCAAGCAGTGGTGGCCCAGGGTCCGTCATTAGAATAATAATTAGAAACTTGTGTAGTTTAAAAGCTTAATCTCTTTTTGGGTTCCCTGTTTAAAACTTAGGACTGTCTGATAGTTGCCATAGTCTAGTGATACTTGGCCCAATCCCAATACCCCCCCTTGTCCACTACCCCTTAGCCCTTGGCCCTACCCCTAGCCCTTGCCCACTACCCCTTGGCCCTCGGAATGAAGCAACGAGGGGTAGGGGTTGAAATCTTTCCCTAGGAATTGGGACACCACTCACTATGTCACCGCGTCAGTTACGTTCACGCATACGTAACTATTTTAAACAGGAAGCCGTGAGCCATCCACATTTCCAACCGGCATCTACAATGGAGTCTCCAGTTGAGTTCATCCTACCAATCGCGTTTGCTATATTCATCATGCTTCATTTGATGAATGACAGACGACGAAATGATATGTACGGCAGGGTACTTCTGCTAGCTAGCTAACAAGCTAACATTACGAGGCAGCATAGTTATACTAGCTGGCGTGTTATCGTAATGTGAAAAGTCCGACAATTTTGCAGAACAGGACAGATGACAGACACCAGATAGTGCGAGCTAGCTAGCTAGCTAACAAGCAACGATGACGGTAACGTTAGCTAGCTGGCTAGCTTTCTATCAACTCCAATCTAGACATCGTGAATAGCAATAAAAAATTGTGATATCGTTCTCTACACAAATACAGTTATTCGAAAAAGTTTTTACAAAAGTTCCATGTTTATTTGCGAAATTATACGTACATATATGAACTTTTTTCCCCGTCTCTTGCTCGGTGGTGGTAGCCATGGCGACGTCCACCCATCGCTGGCAAGTCAGCACCTGAAATCCCTCGCTCCGAAGGGCTAGTTTCATACCCACTACCCCTCGTTATGCCCCCTACCCCTACACGCAAAAAAGAATTGGGACACCCCTAACCCTCATGGGAACGTGCAAAGGGGGGGTATTGGGACGGGCCCCTTAGCTTACAGCTTGTGGGCAAAATCTGGCCCCTGATAAGGTGTTGGGCCTTTTCACTGCCGCACGGCAACCGCCATACCTGCAAGAGTGTTCCCTAACAAAGCAAAGCAGCTGCTGCAACTACAATCCAGGGCTGTGACGACAGCGAGGTGCTTTGGTGAATGTCACTGACGGAAGTGCAAGCTATCTTGGCGCCATGTAGATAACAGCATACTGTAATAAGACAGTGGGAATCACCGAAAGTACCAAAGATTTCTACATGTTTGGAAACATTATGAGCTCGCTACAGCAAACTCTGTGGCAGCAAGTGCTTCATACCCCTACTGCTGTGTTGGAAACCCCTTCCCTTCTGCCACCTTCCTCTTTTTGAAATAAGGCTGTGAGTTACTGCATAGTGGTGTGGAAGCAGTTTAAGGTGCTAGAGTGCATAAAAAGAATCAAAATAGAGCTTGTTTAAAAATTTTTAAAAAGTACCAGGGGAGGATCCACTGAAGCCCCTGACAAGATTCTTCTTCTTCTTTGTTGGCATCCTTCAGGTTGCATTACTGCCTCCTTCTGGTTTTATCCGACCACAGCCATCATAATTTTCTACAGTCTTCTCATGAGTCCTGCTGCTTTCAGAAACCTAATTAACCTAAATATCACCTTTCTCCCCTCCAATGTGTCTCCACTCTCACGCACGTCCTTAATCCTGGCCTCCCTTTGTCCTACCCTCTGTAGTCCTGCCATCATCCCCCTTCTTACTTTCTCATTTTTCCTGCAAGAAATAAGAACTGACTCCTTTACTCTACACTGACTACAGTAACCTGTTGGATGTTTCCCTAATACAAAAAGTGTGCTATTCAAGTTGCTGTGACCTGTTCTCAATCTGCTAATAATTACTTGCTCCTTCCTGCTGCCTCCCCTACTTTTACCCCCTTTTTTTGTTTTGAACTTGATATAAATGCCTTCCTCTTGTTGTCGGTGAAGATTCTCAGTCATCCAGGTCATGGTAATCCTAAGCGCTATATCGTAGGCAACTGGACATGAGTTTCTTGAAGACGTTTCGCCTCTCATCCAAGAGACTTCTTCAGTTCTAAATGACTGGTGCGGAGTCAGCCTTACAGAGTTGTTGAGGTCACATGTGAGTCGTTGACCCACCCGGCCATCTTGTGAGAGGTGAAATGTCTTCAAGAAACTTAAGCAAGTCCAGTTGCCTATGATATAGCACTTATGACTTCCTTTTGTCCCCCTGATAGATGTCCAGGCTAAATCCTTATATCCTAGAAATGCCCCTGTACACATGTGCGGGGCTGCTGACTGGCCCCTGACCTCCTGTCATCTTGCTAAAGTGGTCCTTGTGCAATGCAAGTTGAGTATCCCTGCCAGAGTGTATCTTTATTATCACTGTGTGGCACATGTGAATAACTGGGAAGATGGTGTTCATATTCAGCTTTACTGCAATTGAGTGACTCTTGGCAGATTATATTGAGCTTTGATTCCACACTGGAAAACAGTGAGATCTTTGCTTTTAAAAACCCTGCACGCACATTGAAGTTGCACATGTCATGGGTGAAATGTAGTTAGCTAGCTAACATTAACTACCAGTATGTTAATTTTTCATGTGTAATCTTTGATGTTATGATAATGACATTAACTTATCTTGTAGCTAGTGGTCTGTCGGCTGAATTCATTCATCCTCATCACAAGGGGTTAGGAACCTGAATTTCATATTTCAAACTTAATTGACACCAAAGTAGCGTTACATGATGAATATATCTACTTCTCCAAACTGTACCTTGTGTGATTTAAATCAATTGGGGACTTTCTTACATATCATGTGGGACGGATCATCAGTGAATAATGTCTGGGAACAAATAACAAAACGCCTATCTGAGATTTGGGTGTTAAAGTTGACAGCTTTCCAGTATGTATGCTGCTTAATGATGATTCAGGGCAGAACTTTAATCACATTCAAAGGCAGCTATGGTTATCAGCATGCAGTTTTACTCTATAGTGCACGTTTGAGAAACTGTATACTTGTAGAATTTAGAGAAAGACCCATGGGGATGGGAAAGGTCAGGGTTGAGGATTGATGAACAGGTGCAGGTTTATATATTGAGTTACTTGTTTGTGTTTGTTGTCTTTGTCATAACCGTAGAGCTGTATTATATGAGTTTTGATGTTTTTAAGAGAAGGTCAGGCAGTTTTTGTCTTAATTTTGTTTTGTTATTGTGCTCTGTTTTGTTTATGTAAGTGTCTGTCATTGCCCTGATATATGATGTGATATTGACCGCAGTTATTGGTTAATGCATACCTGCAAGTTGTGGTGAAAAACATAAAAATAAATATCTTCTCAATAAGTGCTGCTTTTTCATGATTTTGCACTGGCCTGCACACTCTAAACATATCTTATACTTTGAGTACTCTACCCACCACTGTTAATAATTGTACCAGCCTGAAGACATCAACATGACAGTTTCAGAGAACATTTAGAGAAGGTTCTGTGAATGTTTTTTTTCTCCAAAACCTCTAGAATACATTTAGACAAAAAAAACTTTTAATTATCTTCAGTGAACCTCAAGGAAACACTCTCTAATGGTTCTTTAAAGTTATTTTTCCCTCCAAAGTCTTGAGAACATTAAAATATGTATATATATTTATTTATGTTTATTTAACCCATATTTAGCCAGGTAAGTTCCTCCAGTTAACCTGCTTGTCAGGAATGTAGGGCCACCTTCACTGTGCGCATGCGCACTCTCGCCTCCAGGGGCGTATTTCCGGTTAGAGGTCAATAAAGCACAACGTCATTCGGTTTGCGGATGCTACAACCCCGGAAACACTTCTCATTTTACAGTCTATGGAAGCACCACCGCTGTGTTAGCAAAACTACACTACTGATCAGACTTCCTCCCAAATGTATGTTCAATGAAACGGTACTCGCGAATGAAACGGGAGTCTATGTAACGTTAAAGGATAAAACAATACCGAGGAGTTTTTAAGAAGCGCTAACGTTACCTAGTGTTGCTTAGCTAGCTAACGTTCCACAGGAGGCTTCGCGTTAGCCAAGTTAGCAGTTAGCTAACTGGCTCAACGGTCTAACACAAGCAAGCACAAACGGTGAGTCAAATGTTTTCTCTTTCATCTGATGTTTCACTTAAAAAGCGCCGGTTGACACAGTCTGACTAGTATAGAAACTATGGACAGACAGAAAGCTGCTCTCAAACAGCGTCCGCACCACTGTTGCTAATGTTAGCATGAACATGCTATCTACCCGCAACGGTATGAATCGTGTGCTTAACTTTTTTTAAATGGAATGTAACTTTATAGTTTTCCAATTGAATCTAATTCGTGTGCTAAACTACATGTCAGTGATCCGTTAGCTAGTGTTGCCAACTTTGCTAACGTTCTACCAGAGGCTTTCCGTTAGCAAAGCAAGTAGCTAACAGCTGTTAATACAAACAAGTACAAACTCTCTCTCCTCCTTATTTTTCACTTTAAAAGGCGCCGTTTAAAAAGTACGACTACTAAAGAAACTATGGACAGACAGAAAGTTGCTAACGTTTGCTCCCAAACCGCATCCGCTCTGTTGTTAGCGTTAGCTTAAGCATGCTAACTGCTCTCAAGGGTTTGAAGTGTGCTAAAGTTTCTGAACTGGTATGTTACTTTAAAGTGTTCTGATTTAATCTAATTCGAGTGTTAAACTACGTTTCACTGGTCGAAGGTTATTTTGTACTAACGTACACGTAACGTTAATCTTACAGACTTACATGTATTTACAATAACTGCACCACTAATTACGTCGTTAGCTCTCTTGTGTCTGGTCTTGCAACTCAGTGTGACTCATTATCCCGTCTCTGATATGTTACACACTATAGATTCGTTGTTACATTATGTTCCTACACATTCCAGACCTGATCCAAACACCAAATACAAAGTACAGTAATTAATGCTGAGAATTAATCTTATTCTTGTGGTCATTTACGCTGGTGTCACTGTTATTGAAACGAAATTACCTTAATATGACTGTGGGTGGTATTAAATTATCTTTAATTTAGCTTTAACCATTATCTTATCATAAGGTTGAATGTCCTTACATTAACCTAAAATGTACCTACAAGCAGTGATGCATGAAGATGTTTTATAAGGTCTGACATGGACATTATTATATCTAGTTGTTCTCTACAGCAGTGGTTCTCAACTGGTCCAGAGCCCAGACTCATTCTTAGTCATTAATCATGTCCACACAGTTTAAAATATTCAGTGTCATACTTGTGTTTTGCCATGTCATTGAGCTAGTTTGCTGTCTCTGTTGAGTAGCTGTCTGTAATTCACTCACTCTGCAGCAGGAAACAACACTTTAAAATAAAAGCTCTGTGCTAGAAATTCGCTGCACTTCAACATAAAGTGTTTTTTACAAAGTTGACATGTTTGCGAGTCACGTCCCACCAGTTGGGAACTACTGCTCTACAGGGCACAGGGTACAAAGTTGTGTCAATTTCTTTGTTTATTTTGAGGTTTGTTCATACTGCGGGAACTCCTCTTCACGAATGTTACGAAAATTTGCAAATGTTCAAACAAATGTCAGTGAACTAGAAGTTGTGAGATCCCAAACAAGAGACTAAACCCTAAATTGAACTTCTAAAGTGTGATGTACTTGTGCATGCAGGTAAAAGAAGAACCCTCTCCAGCTGTTTTGAGGTCTCTTCAAAATGGATGTCAGCATTGCCGTGTCGCTGATTCGAGGTCAGATGGGTACTGTGGTTGAGCGAGCAGTGAACGGAGCGGTGGAGACAGTGCTGGCCGAAATGCTCAAAGTGGTCGGAGTCAAATTTGAGGAACTGAAAGCCCAAGTTGCGCTGATGAAGAGGGACGTTGCATCATTGCAGCGGGAAAAGGCCCAGAAAGAGAAGGAGAATGACAACATTCGAGCCAAGCTGCGTTACACCGAGCTGAAGTTGAAATACTACAGACAGGGAGTGGAGGAGGAGCTGCAACAGAGAGCCTCTACCTCCACTCTGGTTCGCATCCATCCGTCCTCCTTTCTTCAAGGACAGAGAGGTAGCGGATGTGTTTCCTCTGCTGAGACCTCTCCCTCATGCTCGACTCAGAGCAGGACCTCTGAAGGATCACTGACAATAAGCAATCAAGGTAATGACAAAGGAAATGACTGACTCCTTCTTGGCTGTCGACTCCAGTGAGTCTTACTCCCTTCTTTGTTTGTACTTCCAGAATGCACCTCTCCACACAGCACAAGCAGACGTACAGTCAGAATGCGCTCCCATTCAGATGTGGAAGTTGCCACCTCTGACCCGTCTGACCTGCTGCTGCCCGTCTCAGTCTCTGTGAACACACCGACAGAATCTCTGGACAGCAGTACAGGTACAAAACTGAGGGGTTTGGGAGTGTGATGAGTGAATGTGTGTGTCCTGCTGCATGCTTTTTCACATTTGTTCTCGGTCACCTTTATTTTCTTATCCTCTGCTGTCCTCTTTGCATGAGATTTGAAAGGTCTTGTCATGGCCTTAAGTCAGGAGGGGAAAGTAAACAAGTATATTTACTCAAGCACTGCGTACAAAGTACATGCCAGGCTTTATATTATCTGCTGCATTATACTTCTACTCCTCTCGTTTTCAGAGGCAAATATTTTACTTCTTAATGTATTATATTTATTTGATAATTATTGTGTTTTTTAAACATTGAAATATTGTTGCCAGATTTGGCCTTGAAATTCTAGTGTTGGTTAGGCGATGCTCTAAATGAGGATCAGGAAACCTTTAGAGAGTCGGCTGCATTTGCATGACATCATTGTTAGCACAGCATATACCTGAACAGATGTGTATGTTGTGCAGTTTTATTTTGTCCTGCAGAACAAGACACAGCTCAGAGCAAAGATGAAGATCAGGAGGACGACTGTGAGTGGACCATCACCCTGCAGCCACATACAGGAGATGTGGATGATGTTGTTGTCCCTGCTCCTGTCCAGACTCTGACTTTGGATCCAGGGCAGCAGTCAGCAGCTGGTTTTGCGTCCCCTGATGGCTCCACCCAGGCCGACAGCTCCACGCTGCCCTCTGCTCCTCTGCAGGTGACAACACTAACACATACGCACACCCTACTGGTGTGGCCATACCTGCTTCATGTTTGACCCCTGACCTCTTTTAAAACAAGAACAAAGAGAAATGCCTGACTATTATCTACTGCATTAGTAGTAGGAGAGCACAGTAGAAGAAACAAATCACTTAGATTAGAGAAACCATATCCTATAGTTATTTATTTGTGCTTTAGGTACAAAAAAACTGTTATTTAGTTACATGCTATTTGATTTGATGGTCATCATTGAGAATGTTGGCGGCGACCTCTACCTCACCTGATAGAGTGTGCGCCCCATATAGGCTGAGTCCTTTGCAGCAACCGGAGTTTGATTCCAATCCTTTGCTATGTGTCATTCCCCCTCTTTTCCACCTCTCCTGTCCATCTTCAGCTGTCAATGTCTTCTTGTTATTACACTTTGATTTCTCATCAGTCCTAAAGCCCTGGTTGTCTCCTATTGTACCGCAGGTGAAGCAGGAGGCCCAGGAGCCGCAGCAAGAGGAGGAGGAGGAGGAGGTGATCTGTATCAAAGAGGAGCCAGAGGAAGAGCAGGAGGTGATGGCAACCCTTCTGCTGGACTGTCAGGTGCAGCAGGGTCATCTTCAAGAGTCAGAGGTAAGGTGAGAACTGAATATCAAATCTGACAATACCAAGTCGGCACTTGTGAGAGTTCTTTCCAAGCTGTTAAGAAGAGATAGATTTTTAGGAACCCGTGAACAGAAGAACAGTGTCTGCATAGTTTGTTTTGGATAATCTCAGTGGTCAACAATACTGTCTGGTCTCAGTCCCTCTGAAAAAAACGATGGTTTCTTTCTGTTTTGCATCATGATCACAAGATAACTCTGGGAATGCTCTGAATATCACAGACTGTTAAGAACAATCTGTGGAGGAGAATTAATGTTATTATCTGTTCCTCCAGACTCAAAGGTCGGTAACAGAGTGGTCGGCAATTCCAGCAAGCCAAAGAAATCACACTGCAGCCTCCAGCTCAGCCGGACCAAGCGCCTGTGAGTAGATCTGTGTGTGTTTGAGGGCTGATGTCATGCTTCTGAGTTTATACTGCTTGGCTAGATTTTAAAAGCTGAGTACTATTTCTTGCATTTGGAGTTTGGGTTGCAAAGATGTGGTTCCCCTACTTATTCCCCTTTGCCCAAAAGCAGTATTGATCACTGCTATAATAACTGGAGGCCAGCATTAATGATATAAATCAGCAACCTGATTTATTGATGTATCTCTAAAAGCTCCACCACTGTAAACCTCTTTGTGTGTGCCCTCAGATCCGATGCCTCAGCCAGTAGCCTCCCAGCAGTCAATGGTGGCTTTGCCATCTGGCATCCCACCTCGCCAGGCAGTGCGGCCCTGGACTAAAGACCTCAGCCTTTATGAAGAGTACAAACTGCGCAGGAATGAGCTCCGCAGGCGAAGCATCACCAGACGCAGAGAGTTGGAGAAGACGCTGCCTCAGCCGCTGCTCGCAGATCTAGTTAGTAAACCTTAATGTTTACGTCAGACTATGAATTATGATATCAATCTGTGTGACATATATTAATCATGTTTAGAATTTTAAGGGACAAATTTTACCACAGTTACCTATATTTGATATAAAACATGATGATTTTGTTGTGTTGAAGGTGCGAGAGCGTCGAGAGAAGACCAGACTGAGGGTGGCCAGATGGAGGGCAAAAAGGAAACTCCAGGCGTGTATTAACCAGGCTCAGGTCAGTAATGGCTTTGGCTTTTATTATCACAGAAAGAAGAACATGATGTACAGGAACACAATGCCCCTGTCACAAGGAAGTGTCTTATTCAGCATGGATTTCTCTGTGTAACACTGATGTTTCTAGGTCTCACAGCTGTCTTGTTCAGGTTAACTTGCATGAAAATTCCTTTAGTCAAGAGGTCTGTGTTTTGTACGATTTTAAACAACACATTCAGTGATAAATTTTAGTTTATTCTGTGTTAGAGATGTAACTATGGACATGCACAACTTAAGTGCTGTCAGTAGCTGCACTCAAGCTAGTAACTGATACCTTCATTAACATCACAGCATCAGGTCCTACTTAAGATTTCACGGTCGACACATTACCTAATTGCACAGTATCTGCTACATGCTTTAGCCTTTAATAATTAAAGAGTAAGCTGCTACCTACTGACCTCACCCTTACACACAAGTATCATTTACATGGAAGGAACCTTCCTTCTTAGTGAGACAAAGCCCTCATTTTGTCTTGTCCTGTTCGTTCTCAGGCTCTAGGTGGCGCTGCAGGTCTTTCTCAAAACGGCTTTCCCATCAGCAGTCAGCATCAGCAGCTCACAGTGTCTTGTGGTAAGTTGACACACGCCTATATAGCACTGAATAGCCTGTTACTTGTTTTGTTTTTAACCATCTCCATGTCCCACCAATTTTAATGGTGCACATAATATTGAGCTTTGCATGTATTTCTCAGCTCGACATCCACTGGTGAATGTGACCTCGTAGGGCTGCCAACACTCACACATTGACCACACAATTGACTAGGAATGCTGCGATCCAACTTTTTCACTTTTGATGCGATACCGATCCAATACCAGTGCATATTTCTATCTCTCTGTTCTGACCAATAGGTTCACTTTTTTAGTACTTATTTTGTAATGTGGAATAATAGAAAAGGCTTGATCAAGTGCTATTACTCAAAATGAGAATAACATATTTCCCGAGATGAATAGTCCACGACAGTAGGTTATTATGACAAAACTTGAGCCATTTATTAGATATTTAAATTTTTACCATAAAATAGGCAGTAGCATTAAATAAAATAAATAAAATAACATCTCTGTAGTGACTCTGAGACAAATTAGAAAAGGCCAATTTAAAAAAATCATACAAATTTAAAAGAAGGCTTTGTTTGACATCTGTTACATAAATAAAAAAGTCATAACTTCCAAAGTCAGTTATCTCTACTGCCAGTGGCAGCCTGGTACTGCTGCTGTGTGTAAAACAGAGAACTGCAGGGACCAAAGTTCACCAAACACAGACCCACTCTCCTCTCTTCTTTGTGGGTTACAATGAAGTGCTGGATGGAAAAGCTGGAGCGGATTTGTGGAATGGAGTGCTAGTATCACAGTGCTAGTATCGCACTTTTCCCCTGCAGTGCGATCCGATCCACGTTTTTTGGCTGGATCGCAGCATATTTTCGATCCACGATCCAGCATCCCTACAATTGACAGCTTTCAAATGCTCTCATTCCACACGTTCATTTACTCACAAAGTGAAGGACAAATTTATAACTGATAACGTTGTGACATTAAAAGAGGACACTGATAGGGCACGGAAGGATGAGGCTAAAAACACACAAAAACATGGCCACCGCACAGCAGTGAAGTTAGGGTTAAGTTCATTATTTGACAAACATTTACTCCAGTTACTCCAGTTTCCCTCAGTGTTGGCAGGACGAGGACGGTGAACTCACCTCCCAGTAGGCTTAGGCCGTAGCATGGTTTTACAGTTTACTGTGGGTTTGCTGAGTAGCTGCAAAAATCTTGTATGGCCACATAAAGTTTGAAGTAGTTTTACTGTACATTACTGTAATTGTGGTTGGATCTAGTTAAGGAGGAAGTGCAGATAAAGATGGATGAATACAATGACAGCAGGCTGGCTGTTTTTCATTTGGAACATTGGTTCATTCATTTTCAGATTTTGTAGAAGTCGTGTTTTGAGTTTGGATGTCGTTAATAAAGAGTTTGAAAAGTATAAGAGACTTTGCATCTTGTGTTTCAGCTGCGACGTCCAGCAGTCAGCAGAGACAGAGCTCAGCGCTGCCGCAGTCCAACAGCTTCCTCAGCAACACATCAGCAGCAAACAGCATCTCTGCCACTCTCCCCTTCCTCCCCTCCACCTCCTCCTCTACTCTGCTCCTGAGAGGCTCCAACATGGCTCCACATCAGTACACGGTCACAACATCTTCACCATCCTCTTCCTACCCCCAGGTCAGCCTACAGCAGAGTATCTCTCTGACAGACACAGATATCTTGCAATGAACTAGAGATTTTTAATAACGTGTTTGTCAAATTGGTGTTCATGAACAATCAGTCACATACATAGCCATCAAGCATTTGGTCTTATTTGCTTACCTTACATTGAACTTCTATTAACACAGTAACAGCAGAGCCAATTTCATTCATTTCTTTATTCAGCATAAATGAAAAGCATTATGGATCTTCAACAGGTTAAAATTAAAAGCACCTTATCCCTACACGTATGTACAGACAAAATGCATCACCTTGTTTTTGTCCTTACGTTAAATCACATACTCTATAAAATGTCAAACATTCAAATAAAAACACAACATTCAGATTCTTATATAAACTCATTCTCCTACACAGGAAACATAAATTATTTTAAAGTGTATTTATGCAGAAACCTTCAAAGCTATCTTTTTAAGTTATCGTTATCTTTCTTGTTCGTCTTTACTGTTGATGTGTTTTATAGTTAAATGTTTGTTTGATTTGACTGAAATATTACGGAGCATGGGAAGAGACATGGAGGGGAAAAAATTAAGTTGAGGACAAAAAATGTTTACTTTTATGAGCTCTCACTATAACTTTTCATTTAGGACACCATACCTCAAAGTCAGTTGGGCACCATGGAAACAACCACAATGATGGAAGTGCAAACCATAGGGCAGGATGTCACAGCAGGCTGGTGGCCAGCTGCGGAGCTGGGTCTAACCTGTGTAACGGCAGTAACAGAAAGTTTGCTGATCTGGTCGGGAGTTGGTCAGGGATCAGCAAACTTTCTGTTGCTGCTGTTACACTCACTGCAGAGTAGCTTCATTCGCTTACTGCAGACCCGTCTCCAGAGCTGCTGTCGGCTCTCCTGGCGATAAACTAGGGTCCTATAGAGTTTTGCGCTGGCAAGAACCTGGCTATATGATACAAATCAAGATACATGGGCATTATGATTCAAAATACTGCATTTCTATAAGCAAAGCGATACATTGCGTTTTATTTTTCTAAAAGTAATTCTAATGTAAATCTCTGCTGTTTACTAACCCGTTTACCAGCCTGTTGGCACACCACACATACAGAAAGGCACACTCGTCTGCTGCCAAGCCGTGTACACATCTCTTGTCCATTTGCAATAGGAAAGGAATCTATAGCCTATTTTTAACGGGTTTTTTCCCGCGTTTAAAAAAAACCCCTGCTGATTTTGGTGGAAAATATAAAGTAGATTTGGAAGACGATTGAGGGTACCAGATCAGGGTATGCTTTGTGACAACTGTGTTCACTTGCGCTAGGTATTCTCTTCAGATGTCTCACTAAAGAGATTTTATATTTGAGACCAATCTCATGGGTGTGTGCCCTCCATTGCAGCGGTTGTTTCCATAGTGCTGAACTGACCCAGAATAACAAAGACCTAAATGAAAAAGATTTGGAGATCTTGCCGAGATTTACCCTCTATGTTCCTTCTTGGGCTCTAAAAATATAGTGCAACAGGGACAATTTATTATGTTTGTTTTTTTAAATTGAGCATTTGACTGTCTTTCAAATATTAGGCAGAATGGGTTTTCCAGTGCTGGGGTGATTGTAATCATTGCAATTTGTTGTGGAGTTGAAGTATCAGTACACAAAGAAATGAACTGGGAAGTGTTACTTTGCTTTATACCAAAAACATGTCAAAGTTGCTAAGAAAACAAACTTTCATTCCTGATAAAACAAAAGAAGCCTAATACCTTGTTCACTTACAATAAATGCAGATTAAAATAAGCACTGTGTCGAACTTTTATTTAACAAAGCTTGTCTCTTTTGTAAAAATAATGTCAATAACCTAAAAGTTTAGGTTCAGATTTTTTAAAGTCTATCTGTAGACAACACTGCAATCATCCCTCCTCTGAATACTGTCTATAATGCACTGTGTTGGGATAAGATCCACAGTTCTTGTTTTGTCTAAAATGCATCATAATTTATCTGAAGCTGATGGTAAAATCCAATTGAAATTAGTATCTCCCTGCTGGTAGGCATACATGTGCAGGTTTACTGCCACTTTTCCCCCCGCAGCAGCAAAGCACAGCAGACTCTTAATAACAAGACCTTGAATTTGGAAAATACCCACTCAATTTGCAAACTTGCAAAGCTTTGGCTTAACAAAACACATTTCTGGAAAGAACAAGAACATTCAATTTTGTTTTCCATAGCCAGTATGGAGAGGGTGATGTATTTCAGTGATCAATAACTCCTTTAATGTACATTTGGCATGCAAGTGTTGTACTTAGGCTTGAAAAAATCCAAACCTAGGCTTTAAAGGCTGAGGCTTTCGGTGTTGTAGATTCTTTTATAGTCAACAGTTCCTTTGAAAAGTCCAAAAATGAATATGCTAATTGCTCTCATGACACCTAACAAGGTACGAATGTCTCTTAAGCTCATTTGTTCCTAATTGACATACATCTCTAAAAAGTGGTTATATAGATATAATTCCATTAAAGGAAAAGGCTTGGCTAGGTTTTACCCAACGTTATTCAAATGGGAGAAAAACACTGCATCAGGTGTGTTTGGCAAGAAAAGGTAACAGTTCTTGGTCCCATTTGGTCAAGCTGTTGAAATGAACATGTTTATTATTTTGTTATGATGTCATAACATCTGTCATCTAAAAGTCATCCATAATTTTGAATACATATTGAGAGCTACAGTGTGAACATAATCTGTGTGTATGTTATCCATTGACTATCTTCTGAGAAATGGCTCCTGGCAGTGTGTAGAACAGCAGGGCGAGGAACAGCACTGAGATGAGCAGGACCAGAGCGATGATGATGTACTTCTTGTAGCTTCGCCACACCAAGTGGAAGAAACACTTGAATGGATTGACAAACCACGAAAAGGAGGTGTCTGGACGACTAGAGGATAGAGAGGGGAACAGAGTTAATTAGTTTCATTTCGTGGTAAAGTTAGCAAGCACTGAAATCAGCTTACTTAAAGGAGAGACAATAATTTGGGTAATTCTGACTATAAATGACATATGAACGTTACTTTTTTTCAGTGCATCAAAAAGTGGGTGGGTACACCATAGTCATGACATTTTTTTCATGATTTTGGACGACATGCTATACTA
>NC_065512.1:9836977-9839805 GCF_006386435.1 Epinephelus moara | reverse complement strand
TATATGAAAAATGGATAATTAGAAAAACTGTTATTACAAAACACACCAAATTTAAAAGCAATGGGTGAATTTAAGACTAAATAAGAGCAGTGCAAGATTTAAGTGCAATGTCAGGAGTAGGGTACAAACTATAAATTAAAAAAATGTTATTATAAAATGTTACCTTTTTCAAAATTATATTTTATTCTTGAAAGCGAAATTATAGAAAAGCCTTTTAGTAAATATAAGTCTTCAAAGGTGATTTAAAATGAGATACTGATCAGCAGGAGCAGGAGTTCCTCAGGCAGGTCATTCCACACCCGATAGGCCCGAACAGCAAACGCTCGTGCCCTTTATTCTCTAAAGAGGTGGGAACAGGCGACAGGTTCCCGCCTGAGGATCTCAGGTTGCGCATGCATGGATACATAAATGAATAAATATATTAGCACATAAATACGCCTTTACTAGTTATTCATTTATGGTTGTTATCTATCTATGTAGGGTAAGGTTCTAACTTTACTGTAAAGCATGATTGATTGCCAAAATATTCAAATCAATGTACAATAAAGTATTATTTAAAATACCCTGTTGCTCAAGTGTGACCCAATATGTGGTTTTATATTTGTTATTATTATCATAACTTTATTTAGGTAGTCTCATCCATCAAGTTTTAATGCATTTTTAAGTTCATTCATAATTTAATGCAGTGGACGTGAAAGTTTTCTCATGTTCAGTATTAAGTCACAGGGTATCAAGAATCGGCCAGTCCTGGGAGCAGAATCAAAATTTATTGAGCTACGTATATGTACAGACAAACAAGGAATTTGAGTTTGTTTTTCCTTTTGCATATTTCCCCTGTACTGTCACATAAATAGACAAAACTCTTATGTACACAACTAACATATAAATAAATACAAAAAGCACCAATGACCGACATTAAATAATATAATAAAAAATAAAATATCTATATGAGTCAAGTGTTCTGAGTTGTTAACAAAGCATTTATTTCTGCAACTGCTGTGACCTGATTATTGGGAATGTACACAAGAACCTCCTCTGAAAATATGTGAAAATCTGACAGGTCAATAATGCATACATCTAACAGCACTGTATATCATAAATATTGGTGGCACGGAAAGTTCTAATATGTAATTTAACTTAGTGAGATCGTCTCTTATCTTTCTGTCAGTGGTTATGATTCAGCAAGGTGACTTATGTGTCTGTGTAAATACTGTAGAGCTTGCTTTATTGCACATATCAGATTGAGCTACAAACATCACAATGGGAAAAGTCCAGTGAGCTCAGATTTGAGAGAGTGCACAGTAGATTTACAAACATCAGTAAAGCCCTGTTTCCACCGAGCAGTACGGTTCAGTTCGGTTGCGGTTTTCCCATTTACACTGTGAAAAGTTGTGGATGGTACCAATAGAACCGTTCCGTATCGTCCCCATGTTTGGTCCCCCCTCTGTTGGGGTACCTAGCACACAGATCTGGTACTAAAAGGTGGAGCTGTGAACACTGCAGTCTGATTGGTCAGAGGACGGTCACTCTGCTCAGGGCTGAGTTGTGGCTGGTTTTGAGGCTCATGTAACCACTGTTCATACTGTGGAGAGTTTTATTAGTAAACTGTAACTATAAAATGAAAGGATGTTTTGCTGCCTCTCACAGCAGCTGGAGTCTGAGAAAAAATAACTTCATTCACTGGGCCGACTGCCGGTGACTTTTAGGTGGAACATTAATTTGTACTGTTACTCAATGTGTGAGCTGACGTGAATCAATCAACACACCTTAAATTTCCCATATAACAACTTTGACCATTACTTTAGTTTTTATGACACTTTTAGTAATGAGTGGATCTTCAAGCATTTATTTTAATTTCAACCTGCTTATGTTAACTGTATATATTCTAATCCTCACTCAGAAAAAAAGTGCCGTGATGCACTGTTCTTGTGAGCTACAGCAACACTAAACACCTGAGCTTGCCTGAGAAGGGCTCAACCCGCCGTTTTTAAATAACCCATGGACCCTCATGACCCTTAATAGGTTCAATGGTTAAAGAACGAATTGACAAATGAAAGAAAAACAAACCCTCTGGAGGTAGGTTTTGCAGTATGATGCAACAGAGTTATTTGGCTACAATTACGAGGTGGTTTGGAAGATAAAAATGGTACAGAATCCAAGCCTAAGACTAAAAATATTGTTTTGGTGCCTATTTTTCTACCAGTGGAAATTGTACTTCAAGATGGTGCAAAGAGGAGTGATCAAATATCCAAAACAGAACTCTGGTAGCAATCAAGTTTCTGGCAAAGGCAGCTGACTGAGCTAAAAACTTCTTAAAAGACATTGTTTAAGTGTATATTGCAAAGCAGAAATGTAACAGATTTATGGATACAAGAAATCAATTTCAAATAATAGAAATATAACTTTAATATGCATTCAGTAAATTTATTTATTTATTTATTTTTTTAAATACACACATTAGGGCATTACTTGTCTTCCATTCTGCAGCTGCACATTAACAATCCTCTCTCATTTTTAAAGGGGGGGGGGTGTCAGACAGTGGTAGTTGTTCAGCCGGCGCCCATTGTGGAGGAGGCTCAGTTGGTGGTCGTTGAGCTGGCACCCGTGGTGGTCGTTGATCCAGCAGTTGTAGTAGAGGAGGCTCCAGTTGTGGTCGTTGATCCAGCAGTTGTGGTAGAGGAGGCTCCAGTTGTGGTTGTTGAGCCAGCAGTTGTAGTAGAGGAGGCTCCTGTGGTGGTCGTTGAGCCAGCAGTTGTTGTAGAGGAGGCTCCAGTTGTGGTCGTTGATCCAGCAGTTGTAGTAGAGGAGGCTCCAGTTGTGGTCGTTGA
>NC_065512.1:9830113-9835048 GCF_006386435.1 Epinephelus moara | reverse complement strand
TGTTGTCGTCTGTGTTGATTCTGGATCAAATATGTCATCAGGAATGTCAGCGAAGTCCCACAGGCCGAATGAATCTGGTTCAACAGTTTCCTCTGTTGCTGCTGTGACCTCATCACCTGGTGAACTGGCCGTTGTCTGTGTTGTTGTCGTCTGTATTGATTCTGGATCAAATATGTCATCAGGAATGTAAGCAAAGTCCCACAGGTCGAATGGATCTGGTTCCTCCAGAGACCTCTTCACATGATGCCTTCTAACTTTTGGCATCGTAGGAGAACAAGCTGCCAACATCGTGCACAGTTTCCCAGTAGAGTCAACATAAACCAGTTCAACGCCAGAATCCTGTGAACATTGTTAAATATTTTAGTGTAGAAATAAACATTAACAATGTGTTTTAATAATACGTTTTAAGATATTTTGCATCTGACTTACCTTGTCCAGTAACTTTGATATCTGTACAAACAAAGCATTGGGGGTCTCCCATTGTCTCACTGGGTATCCTTCAAAATCTGCCAAAAAACAAACTCAGATCTGTCAGACAGAAGTTTGTGATTGTGATTCAAGCAATTAAAAGCTTCTGCTGATCAACTTTAGAATTCTTGCAATCAAAATTTCATCTGCCTGGTCTACTGAAGTTAGCATGGTTTCAATAGTTCTGAGCTTTCACAAGTTTGATATTTACTTAAATTCATGTGCTGAATGAAAACTAACTGGAAAATGTTGGTCCATGACCGCTGGCTGTACAAGGATGCAATTATTTGCTACTATATTATCCATCATAATTTCAATGAGGCAACAACGTATCCAGGCTGTGTGTCTGGCAGCCTGTTTGGAAACTGATTAATCAATTGAATCAGTAAAATTAAAGGTGGATTAAAATAAGTGTGCATGCTCACAGCCATGTGGTCCTTACCAAGCCCTTTCACCTTCTTCAGTTTTGTTTCACGAGGCAGCTTCACAGTGACATGCGTTGCTCTACAAGTCACCAGTGGTGACATCACTGGATCCTCACAGACAGCCATGCCCATCATGTTCTCCTGAAGCAGATGGTCGAAGTAATGCAGTTTCATCGGACGGAGGTCATTTCCATCTCCAGTCTGGGGAAAGACACAACAGTCATTAATTGTAAGAGGCAGCAAAAGCAGCATTTTAATTCATACAGTATTTACTTTCAGAGCAATGATTTTGTTTGTGGTCAGTGTATTGGGCAGAAAAAAAACAACAACGTGTGGTGCAAATTTTAGTATTACTTGAACATGACTGGTCAGGAGCAGAAGCGCCTTCAGTTCAAAATGAGGTGACCTATCCTGTCACATAACCCCCTTTCAGACACACCTTATTAAAGAATTCTGTCTGTAATTTTACATTAGTTTCATGCCAGAATGAGTGCCAAAGTCACTTTTACTTAAAGTAACAAGGGCACTCTCGCTCGGGCAGACTTGGAAATATCTATAGCCCCGCTTCCACCAAAAACTTTCGTTAAGATACCTGAAAAAGTAACCCTTCAGACATGGTACCTAGACCAGTGTTTCCACTGCAAACAGTGCTCTTAAATGTGGGCAGGGTTGTTGTCACTCACTGCTCCGTCCACCACTCACTGTATTTCCTCCTTTATCACACTACAAAGACAAGATATTTAATGTTCAAACTGATAGTAAAAGTGTGTGTACTAGACCGGCCTGCCTGCAGTCCACATCCTCTCCCACTGAAAATGTGTGGCATATTATGACGCACAAAATACAGCAATGGACTGTTGAGGAACTTAAGTCATATAACAAGCAAGGACAGGCACGAATTTCACTTTCAAAACGTCACTTGAGTCTTTGAAAAGAAAATCCTGCACACTGCTCTCGCTCAGCTTCATGATTTATCAGTAACGCCAACGTTTAGGTCCTCCTGGATCTTCTCCAAGAGTGTTCAACACCATTATTTCCAACACTGAGCTTAAATAAAAACTGCCATTTAACACGGGTGTGAAGCAATTAATCAGCTGTGGGTGCATTTCTCATAATTGACAGCCTGTGCACCAGACAGCTGGAGATGCAAATACCTTTCTTTAAACTTTCAGAACTTTAATTAGGGACCTCAGCTTTCTTACTTAGTGTTGTTAGTCTTTAGGGACACTATGGACACCATTTATTGCTGTTTCTTGTATTTTTTGTACTCTTTTTGCATGCCTAGTTTGTTTTACATTTTTAAAATTTTGAAATCTTTAATCTGACTCTTTCCCCTTGACTGCTGTAACACTGGAATTTCTCAATTGTGGGATCAATAAAGGTGTATCTTATCTTATAAAGGTGATGTAATAGTGCTACACGTGCCCCTGTCCCATTGTTTCTGAAATAGGTTGCAGGCATCAAAATAAAATCTTGTCCTTGAACTGTATTCAATTCCTTATGGGTCAAAAAAAAAAAAAAAAAAAAAAAGATTTACAAATCATTGCATTCTGTTTGTGTTTGTTTTACGTTTTACATATCATGCCAACTTCTGGGGAATTTGGGCTGTAAATCTTTTTTTTTTTTTTTATTCACAAATGTGCAGTTTCAACTTTTAAAAAAGCTGGATAATTTCTTAAAACACCTCAGCACTGTAATTTGAGCAAATGTTTCGTTAAAGAAAATAAATTCTGGTTTTATTGAGCACTATTTTCAGCAGAGAATTTCAGATAAGGCTGTGGGTAATGTGGTTAAATTTGCTACAATCTAATTTGATCTCACTTTATCAGAAAAAGGGCTACAAATCACAGACATTATGAAAGTGGATGCAGCGCAACCTTTTCATCAGTGATGGAGCCTGAGAGTTAGTCATTTTACCTGTGTTGCTGTGTAGCAGCCAGTGTAGGGAAGCTTCACCAGCAGCCACCACTTGTAAATATGAACGGAGCTGTGACACCCGTCAGGCAGAGATATCAACTGCACCCCATCTGTGGACAAAGATAAAACATTAGATTTCTGAGGACAGCCATCATTGACTTTTCTTATAAAAAGGCAAAAACATGGGAATAAATGTAAGAATCAAACACACCTTCCAGACGCAGATTTGAGTATCGGATGAGTGAAAAGCGCAGGTAAAGTGTTCCATCACTGCAGCGATACAGTGGCTGGTTAAAATCTGTCGTCTCTGGAGTTTTTTCACTTCCTGGAATGAAGTAAGAAAATTAATTTCATATGGGAAATGATGCCAGAGGTTCAAAAGAAAGTCAGTGCTGTGTTCTTTTTCTTACATGTTTGAGGTTTCTTTTTAAATCATTTAATTTGAGAAAAGATAAGATAGACTTTTTGTCCTGAAGGAAATTGGTTTTGGACCTACAGCACATGCAGACTGCCATCAGCCAACAAACTGCACGTTGCCTATTGCACCACATATCTGCTTTACACAGTCAAGAAAATGACATGGTTATGTAAGTAAGTAAATAAATAAATAAATAAATAAATAAATAAATATAATTTGTGTTTTGGTTCATGATGCAATGATTCTTGACTGAAACGATCCACCACCTCTCAAATGGAAGCTCATTAACCCATTAATTGGTTGTGAAAGAGGTTAAGTAATTGAAGAACATCAAGACACGTAGAATAAAACTACCTCATCTAAATTTAAATTTAAATTATTTCAATTTAAATCTACCTAGAGGCCAAATTAAAAAAGGAAAAACAGAACATTGAGACTTTTTTTTTTAAACACAGTATCCTGCACTTATTGTTGAGGCCAAAACAAAAATGTTCAGTAAAATAAACCTGAATAAAACATGAAGTGACACTGGCATTGTGCAATGGTCCTTTAAAAATCTCAGGGAACATTAAAAAACAGCAACATGGACAGCAGCAGAGAATAAATGCTCAAATTAAAGAATTAAATGCAAAAGATTACATTTTAATTTGTGATGTAAAAAGCAAATTGGAGTACACTTAATTTAAAAATGGCGCATAAATATTCAGCTTTAGAAAGGGGCACTAATGGCCAGTTTAAAAAGTAGTAGGCAATACTGACGAGGTTAAGAGTTTTTTGGACAATAGGCTATGAATTGCAACTGACATGGCAGTTAAAAAAACCCTATATGGCCCACTTTTGAACAATTAGGTTTCCAAACTATAATTAGAT
This sequence comes from Epinephelus moara, assembly GCF_006386435.1. Lineage (NCBI taxonomy): Eukaryota > Metazoa > Chordata > Actinopteri > Perciformes > Serranidae > Epinephelus > Epinephelus moara. Next base: position 9,830,950 of record NC_065512.1, on the reverse strand, counting down.
GACTTCAAACTTGTCAGGTTTAAATTGAAGTAGGCAATGTGGTGCTGAAAAATACAATTAAAGTATTGTCTTTGTTGCAGTCTTGGCCTAACTGCAGGTTTTTACCTCGGAGAAAATGCCAAACCGGTGCCAGGAAACTGCGCTCGGTCCCGTCCGCTGGAGCCACCGCAAACTGCTGCTGGTTGCCGTGATAAACGTCGTCCTGGCCGGCCCAGCATCCGTGTGCGCACCGGTGGCTTTCTGCGTTGTTGTGCTGGGCTAGTGTCAGAAAGATCCAAACCCAAGCCATCAGTGCAGACACCATGGTAGCGCCCGGGACCGATCTGCTTCCTTCTGCTTCCTTCTGCTTTCTTCTGCTTCCTTCTGCCACCACACCACACCACACCAGAGACGCCGACTGGGATCCTGGAGCCGCCGCACACCTGCGCCGTTAAATCGCCTTAATTAATGCAAAATCGACACAGGTGCGTGTTCACGTGGAAGTGACGGGGACAGTCCATGTTTTTCATAATGAAGGAATGCTGTGTCACCCAGTGTAACTGTATGACTCCTTGATATGTTTGGATGTAGGAACAGTCAGCACGGTCCTTTTAGGGAAAGAAATAAAAGACACTTTGCACAACAGGTAGGCCTAATAGTTGGTGTCTGGGAGGAGTCAGGTAATTTGGGACACGTTTTAGTATGTTCCCAAGAAAACCACCTGAAATTCTTAAGAACTTGTTATTAATCGGACTGCATTTTTTCATCTGCGTAATATTGCGAAAATTAGGCCTATCCTGACCTGAAAAGATGCAGAAAAATTGGTCCATGCTTTTGTTACCTCTAGGCTGGATTACT
>NC_065512.1:9828515-9829763 GCF_006386435.1 Epinephelus moara | reverse complement strand
TGTGCTCCACTGTCTCTCAGATTAACTCATATCGCAGCGGTGCCTGGACAGCGTGACGTGTGTGGTTGTGCTGCTGCCGTGGTCCTGCCAAATGCCTCCAGCTGCTGCTGCCATCATTAGTCATTAGTCATACTTCTACTGTTATTATACACATATGATTATTGTCACATATGTACACTATCAAATATTAATATATACTTTCAACATATTGTACCACAGTAGCCAGAATTATACTTATAATATTATTACTTTCATTAATGTTGTTGTATAACATTATCGTCTGTCCTGCATCTCTCTCTCTCTCTCTCTCTCTCTCTCTCTCTCTCTCTCTCTCTCTGTCTCATTGTGTCATGCGGATTACTGTTAATTTATTATGTTGATCTGTTCCGTACATCATCTATTGCACGTCTGTCCATCCTGGAAGAGGGATCCCTCCTCAGTTGCTCTTCCTGAGGTTTCTACCGTTTTTTCCCCCGTTAAAGGGGTTTTTTGGGTAATGTTTTTTCTCTTATCCGATGCGAGGGACAGAGGGATGTCGTATGCTGTAAAGCCCTCTGAGGCAAATTCTGATTTGTGATATTGGGCTTTATACATAAAATTGATTGATGATTGATAATCTCTACTAGACACTCACTGGCCACTTTATTAGGTACATCTGTTCCACTGCTTGTTAACACAAATAGCTGATCAGCCAATCACATGGCAGCAACTCAGCACATTTAGGCATGTAGACATGGTGAAGACAACCTGCTGAAGTTCAAACCAAGCATCAGAGGGATAGTGCACCCAAAAATGAAAATTCAGCCATTATCCTCACATCCCTTGCGGAGATCGGCAGGGGGAGTGGCTAGCACACCTAATGGCTGACGGCGCCCCAGACTAACGTCCAAGAACACAAAATTGAATCCACAAAATATCTCCAACATGCTCATCCGTAGTGATCCAAGTGTCCTGAAGCCCCGATATAAAAAGTTGTTTTGAAAAACGGTATATGAACTCTGTTTTTAGCCTCACTGTAGCCTGTAGCTCTGACTGCTTCTCTGTGCTCCGCGCGAGACCAGCGAAAGCATGAGCTTTGCTTACCCGTGTTTACATCATGTGACACGTGCACCGCAGGGAGAGACAACAGTAACCACAGTAGCTAAAAGATAATTTGCACTACGGTCTTTTAGCAAAGGACAGCCCAACATGTCTGAAGACTTTGAAATTGAGGAGGAACAGCATTTCTTTGTTGAGCCGTATTTGTTT
>NC_065512.1:9810277-9827774 GCF_006386435.1 Epinephelus moara | reverse complement strand
ATAGCCTACCTGAGTATTGCTGCTGACCGTGTCCATCCCTTTATGACCACAGTGTACCCATCTTCTGATGGCTACTTCCAGCAGGATAACGCACCATGTCACAAAGCTCACATCATCTCAAACTGGTTTCTTGAACATGACGATGAGTTCACTCTACTCCAATGGCCTCCACAGTCACCAGATCTCAATCCAATAGAGCACCTTTGGGATGTGGCGGAACGGGAGATTTTCATCATGGATGTGCAGCCGACAAATCTGCAGCAACTGTGTGATGCTATCATGTCAATATGGACCAACATCTCTGAGGAATGTTTCCAGCACCTTGTTGAATCTATGACACCAAGAATTAAAGCAGTTCTGATAGCAAAAGGGGGCCAACCCAGTACTAGGAAAATGTTAAACTCCTTTGATTCTTTTGATCTGAGGACCCTTATGGACTAAAGGAATATAACTAACTTACAGGGTAAGTGAAGAATGGACACATAATTTAAGGCAGCCAAAAACCCAGTTTTATACATCCAAAGAACCTCCATAGAAAAAATATGAACCGCTTGGTAATCAGACCAGGCATGTAATTGAGACAGACGTTTATTTGTCAAAATGTGGAACCACACCGGGCTAGTAAAAGGGACTGGGCGTTAAATTGGAACTAGGCTTTTAATTGAAGTTTCACAGTAATTGACTCTTTAAATCCTAATCCTGGAGCCTACTCACGTACATGGTCACATCCTAAATCTTTTTTTAACTTCTTGAATTTCAATCCCCACCACTCAGATAAAGAATGTCAGTTTAGCTGATCACTGGATCGTTGTTTTCCACCTCACCTCCCTCCCACACTCCTAAACCCAGCCTAGCAAGAAATGCTGCCTCTCACTGCCAGTCAGCCATTTCCACTGCTCTCACCCAAGCTCCCCCTGCTGGTCCAGACACAGGAGAACTTGCCACAATATTCAGTTGCACTTGTACCAATGTTCCTGACTCAATTGCCCCTTTCAAAATTAAGAAAAATAAAACAAAAACAAAGCTCAACTCTGGTTTAACACCACAAAGATGGAACAATTGGAAACATGATAGGGTGGTGTGAAGGAAAGTTGAAATTCAACCCTTAGTCCAAAAGAATATGGTGCTGCTTTTTGTTCACTGGAAATGGTGTACTGCAGAAAGAGCCATGAGCATCCATCCAGAACAGAACTGTCATAAGCTTATGGCTACCAAAAGCAGCTTACTGGTTTTATTAAGCCTAGGAAGATGTAAGGAAATAAATGATCAATCCATGTTTTAATTATGCATTTAATAATTTGTTTTTTTTTTTATACATTTATGAAATCATTGTCTAACGTTCTATAGCCGGCACTCGTAATGGCAGAAGCGCCAGTGGTGATTGAGCCAGCACTTGTTGACGAAGAGGCTCTGGTGGTGGTTGTCAAGCTGGCACTAACTGTAGAAGAGACTCAGGTTGTGGTCAGTCAGCCAGCAGTTGTTGTCGAGGAGGCTCCGGTTGTGGTCGTTGATGCAGCAGTTGTTGTAGAGGAGGCTCCAGTTGTGGTTGTGGAGCCAGCGCTCGTTGTAGAGGAGGCTCCTGTAGTGGTCGATGAGCCAGCAGTTGTTGTAGAGGAGGCTCCTGTAGTGGTCGTTGAGCCAGCAGTTGTTGTAGAGGAGGCTCCAGTTGTGGTTGTGGAGCCAGCGCTCGTTGTAGAGGAGGCTCCTGTAGTGGTCGATGAGCCAGCAGTTGTTGTAGAGGAGGCTCCTGTAGTGGTCGATGAGCCAGCAGTTGTTGTAGAGGAGGCTCCAGTTGTGGTCGTTGAGCCAGCAGTTGTTGTCGAGGAGGCTCCAGTTGTGGTCGTTGATCCAGCAGTTGTTGTCGAGGAGGCTCCAGTTGTGGTCGTTGATCCAGCAGTTGTCGAGGAGGCTCCGGTTGTGGTTGTTGATCCAGCAGTTGTTGTCGAGGAGGCTCCAGTGGTGGTTGTTGAGCCAGCAGTTGTTGTCGAGGAGGCTCCAGTGGTGGTTGTTGAGCCAGCAGTTGTTGTCGAGGAGGCTCCAGTGGTGGTTGTTGAGCCAGCAGTTGTTGTCGAGGAGGCTCCAGTGGTGGTTGTTGAGCCAGCAGTTGTTGTCGAGGAGGCTCCAGTGGTGGTTGTTGAGCCAGCAGTTGTTGTCGAGGAGGCTCCAGTGGTGGTTGTTGAGCCAGCAGTTGTTGTCGAGGAGGCTCCAGTGGTGGTTGTTGAGCCAGCAGTTGTTGTCGAGGAGGCTCCAGTGGTGGTTGTTGAGCCAGCAGTTGTTGTCGAGGAGGCTCCAGTGGTGGTTGTTGAGCCAGCAGTTGTTGTCGAGGAGGCTCCAGTGGTGGTTGTTGAGCCAGCAGTTGTTGTCGAGGAGGCTCCAGTGGTGGTTGTTGAGCCAGCAGTTGTTGTCGAGGAGGCTCCAGTGGTGGTTGTTGAGCCAGCAGTTGTTGTCGAGGAGGCTCCAGTGGTGGTTGTTGAGCCAGCAGTTGTTGTCGAGGAGGCTCCAGTGGTGGTTGTTGAGCCAGCAGTTGTTGTCGAGGAGGCTCCAGTGGTGGTTGTTGAGCCAGCAGTTGTTGTCGAGGAGGCTCCAGTGGTGGTTGTTGAGCCAGCAGTTGTTGTCGAGGAGGCTCCAGTGGTGGTTGTTGAGCCAGCAGTTGTTGTCGAGGAGGCTCCAGTGGTGGTTGTTGAGCCAGCAGTTGTTGTCGAGGAGGCTCCAGTGGTGGTTGTTGAGCCAGCAGTTGTTGTCGAGGAGGCTCCAGTGGTGGTTGTTGAGCCAGCAGTTGTTGTCGAGGAGGCTCCAGTGGTGGTTGTTGAGCCAGCAGTTGTTGTCGAGGAGGCTCCAGTGGTGGTTGTTGAGCCAGCAGTTGTTGTCGAGGAGGCTCCAGTGGTGGTTGTTGAGCCAGCAGTTGTTGTCGAGGAGGCTCCAGTGGTGGTTGTTGAGCCAGCAGTTGTTGTCGAGGAGGCTCCAGTGGTGGTTGTTGAGCCAGCAGTTGTTGTCGAGGAGGCTCCAGTGGTGGTTGTTGAGCCAGCAGTTGTTGTCGAGGAGGCTCCAGTGGTGGTTGTTGAGCCAGCAGTTGTTGTCGAGGAGGCTCCAGTGGTGGTTGTTGAGCCAGCAGTTGTTGTCGAGGAGGCTCCAGTGGTGGTTGTTGAGCCAGCAGTTGTTGTCGAGGAGGCTCCAGTGGTGGTTGTTGAGCCAGCAGTTGTTGTCGAGGAGGCTCCAGTGGTGGTTGTTGAGCCAGCAGTTGTTGTCGAGGAGGCTCCAGTGGTGGTTGTTGAGCCAGCAGTTGTTGTCGAGGAGGCTCCAGTGGTGGTTGTTGAGCCAGCAGTTGTTGTCGAGGAGGCTCCAGTGGTGGTTGTTGAGCCAGCAGTTGTTGTCGAGGAGGCTCCAGTGGTGGTTGTTGAGCCAGCAGTTGTTGTCGAGGAGGCTCCAGTGGTGGTTGTTGAGCCAGCAGTTGTTGTCGAGGAGGCTCCAGTGGTGGTTGTTGAGCCAGCAGTTGTTGTCGAGGAGGCTCCAGTGGTGGTTGTTGAGCCAGCAGTTGTTGTCGAGGAGGCTCCAGTGGTGGTTGTTGAGCCAGCAGTTGTTGTCGAGGAGGCTCCAGTGGTGGTTGTTGAGCCAGCAGTTGTTGTCGAGGAGGCTCCAGTGGTGGTTGTTGAGCCAGCAGTTGTTGTCGAGGAGGCTCCAGTGGTGGTTGTTGAGCCAGCAGTTGTTGTCGAGGAGGCTCCAGTGGTGGTTGTTGAGCCAGCAGTTGTTGTCGAGGAGGCTCCAGTGGTGGTTGTTGAGCCAGCAGTTGTTGTCGAGGAGGCTCCAGTGGTGGTTGTTGAGCCAGCAGTTGTTGTCGAGGAGGCTCCAGTGGTGGTTGTTGAGCCAGCAGTTGTTGTCGAGGAGGCTCCAGTGGTGGTTGTTGAGCCAGCAGTTGTTGTCGAGGAGGCTCCAGTGGTGGTTGTTGAGCCAGCAGTTGTTGTCGAGGAGGCTCCAGTGGTGGTTGTTGAGCCAGCAGTTGTTGTCGAGGAGGCTCCAGTGGTGGTTGTTGAGCCAGCAGTTGTTGTCGAGGAGGCTCCAGTGGTGGTTGTTGAGCCAGCAGTTGTTGTCGAGGAGGCTCCAGTGGTGGTTGTTGAGCCAGCAGTTGTTGTCGAGGAGGCTCCAGTGGTGGTTGTTGAGCCAGCAGTTGTTGTCGAGGAGGCTCCAGTGGTGGTTGTTGAGCCAGCAGTTGTTGTCGAGGAGGCTCCAGTGGTGGTTGTTGAGCCAGCAGTTGTTGTCGAGGAGGCTCCAGTGGTGGTTGTTGAGCCAGCAGTTGTTGTCGAGGAGGCTCCAGTGGTGGTTGTTGAGCCAGCAGTTGTTGTCGAGGAGGCTCCAGTGGTGGTTGTTGAGCCAGCAGTTGTTGTCGAGGAGGCTCCAGTGGTGGTTGTTGAGCCAGCAGTTGTTGTCGAGGAGGCTCCAGTGGTGGTTGTTGAGCCAGCAGTTGTTGTCGAGGAGGCTCCAGTGGTGGTTGTTGAGCCAGCAGTTGTTGTCGAGGAGGCTCCAGTGGTGGTTGTTGAGCCAGCAGTTGTTGTCGAGGAGGCTCCAGTGGTGGTTGTTGAGCCAGCAGTTGTTGTCGAGGAGGCTCCAGTGGTGGTTGTTGAGCCAGCAGTTGTTGTCGAGGAGGCTCCAGTGGTGGTTGTTGAGCCAGCAGTTGTTGTCGAGGAGGCTCCAGTGGTGGTCGTTGAGCCAGCAGTTGTTGTCGAGGAGGCTCCAGTGGTGGTCGTTGAGCCAGCAGTTGTTGTCGAGGAGGCAACAGTGGTGGTTGTAGAGCCAGTGTTTGTTGTAGAAGAGGCTGCGCTCGTGGTCGTTGAACCTGCAGTTGTTGTCAAGCCTCTGCTTGTAGTCGGTGGTACGCCACGCGCAGTGGATGTTTCGCTGTTGGTTGTGGCGGCTCTTGTAGCTGTGTTAGCAGTCGTTGTCGTGGTTGTCGTGGGAAAAGCAGTGGAGGCTGTTGTTGTTGTAGAAAGAGTAGGCACTGGAATCTCAATGTCTATTCCAGAATAAGGACCTTCAGGAATATCTCCGATTCCCCAAAGCTCAAACTCTTCCAAATCATCAACAGATTCCTCTGTTGAGGCTGTGACCTCATCAGTTCCTGAGCTGGCTGTTGTCTGTGTTGTCGTCTGTGTTGATTCTGGATCAAATATGTCATCAGGAATGTCAGCGAAGTCCCACAGGCCGAATGAATCTGGTTCAACAGTTTCCTCTGTTGCTGCTGTGACCTCATCACCTGGTGAACTGGCCGTTGTCTGTGTTGTTGTCGTCTGTATTGATTCTGGATCAAATATGTCATCAGGAATGTAAGCAAAGTCCCACAGGTCGAATGGATCTGGTTCCTCCAGAGACCTCTTCACATGATGCCTTCTAACTTTTGGCATCGTAGGAGAACAAGCTGCCAACATCGTGCACAGTTTCCCAGTAGAGTCAACATAAACCAGTTCAACGCCAGAATCCTGTGAACATTGTTAAATATTTTAGTGTAGAAATAAACATTAACAATGTGTTTTAATAATACGTTTTAAGATATTTTGCATCTGACTTACCTTGTCCAGTAACTTTGATATCTGTACAAACAAAGCATTGGGGGTCTCCCATTGTCTCACTGGGTATCCTTCAAAATCTGCCAAAAAACAAACTCAGATCTGTCAGACAGAAGTTTGTGATTGTGATTCAAGCAATTAAAAGCTTCTGCTGATCAACTTTAGAATTCTTGCAATCAAAATTTCATCTGCCTGGTCTACTGAAGTTAGCATGGTTTCAATAGTTCTGAGCTTTCACAAGTTTGATATTTACTTAAATTCATGTGCTGAATGAAAACTAACTGGAAAATGTTGGTCCATGACCGCTGGCTGTACAAGGATGCAATTATTTGCTACTATATTATCCATCATAATTTCAATGAGGCAACAACGTATCCAGGCTGTGTGTCTGGCAGCCTGTTTGGAAACTGATTAATCAATTGAATCAGTAAAATTAAAGGTGGATTAAAATAAGTGTGCATGCTCACAGCCATGTGGTCCTTACCAAGCCCTTTCACCTTCTTCAGTTTTGTTTCACGAGGCAGCTTCACAGTGACATGTGTTGCTCTACAAGTCACCAGTGGTGACATCACTGGATCCTCGCAGACAGCCATGCCCATCATGTTCTCCTGAAGCAGATGGTCGAAGTAATGCAGTTTCACTGGATGGAAGCCATTTCCATCTCCAGTCTGGGGAAAGACAAAATTTCAATTTCATTAAGTGTGGCAAACGTTACATTAAACTCAATAAACCTGGGTTTTGTTGCGACTATTTTCAGCAGAGGATTACAACACATTTTCTACTGTAGTGACTCTGTTAGCAGAATGGTGAATGTGGGGTCAAGTCAAAATAAACTTGTGTGTGATCATGGTAATCAACAATCATAACTAAGAAAGGGGAAGACACCTGCAAACTATCACAGATGCCGCTTCAGTCAAAGGAACAATCTGAACACATAATTTAAGCAGGGTATTGTGGCGCTGGGAAAAATGTAGTTGAATTTGATTCTATTTCATTTGATCTCACTAAATTAACAGAAAAAAATTCTGATATTCGTCTTGTATCCCAGGACGTACACTGTTTGACATAAATACAAAACGTCCTTCCCAACAACAAAAATAATGCTGCAAGCGCTACACACATCACAGACATTACGAAAAGTGGATGCAGTGCAACAAATTCATTAATGAGGAGCCTGAGAATTAGTCTCATTAGTTTGGACAAAGGAATGATCATTTTACCTGTGTTGCTGTGTAGCAGCCAGTATATGGAAGCTTCACCAGCAGCCACCACTTGTAGATATGAAAGGAAATGTGACACCCGTCAGGCAGAGACATCAACTGCACCCCATCTGTTGGCAAAGATTGAACATTAGACTTCTGAGGACAGCAGCCACTCACTTTTCTATTAAAAGCCAAAACATAGATGAAAGAATCAAACACACCTTCCAGACGCAGATTTGAGTATCGGATGAGTGAAAAGCGCAGGTAAAGTGTTCCATCACTGCAGCGATACAGTGGCTGGTTGGAATCTGTCGTCTCTGGAGTTTTTTCACTTCCTGGAATGAAGTAAGAAAAATAAAATTAAATGAAAATTATGCCAGAGAATAAGAGGAAGTTTGACTTCTGGGAAACACACTTATTCACTTTCTTACCGAGAGTTGGATAAGATCAGGGTTTGGTCTGATTACTCTGAAATGTAGTCAGCTACTGGATAATAACTACAATGATTTTTTTTTTTCTTTTTTTAAATGAGTAGCAGTAACTTAATCCATTGGATTATAAAAGACTGGTAATCTAATCGTAATACCTTTGAATTACTTCAAAATCAAACACTGAAAATATCCTTAGACTTTAAAAACAGGATACAGGCACAAAGTTTTTATTTCCACCAATATTTCTTTTTTCTCTTAACACATCTCAAAACATTTTCAATGCAAATAAAATGCATTTTGCATGAAGCATTGTTATCATATAAAAGTTATTTTGCTAAATGTATGGAATACAAAAGCAATACTGACATCAATAATAAGAATCTCCTCTTTCCACAAGTGTATACAAAACAGTACACCTCTTCAACTGCTCCTTAACACAAATGGCTAATGTGCCAATCACGTGGCAGCAGCTCAATGCATTTAGGCATGTAGACATGGTCAAGACGACCTGCTGAAGTTCAAACCGAGCATCAGAATGAGGAAGAAAGGTGATTTAAGTGACTGAACGTGGCATGGTTGTTGGTGCCAGAAACTGCTGACCTACTGGGATTCTCACACACAACCATCTCNTGGAAAAACGTTGCCTGGTCTGATGAGTCTGGATTTCTGCTGCCACATTCAGATGGTAGGGTCAGAATTTGGTGTAAACAACATGAAAGCACGGATCCATCCTGCCTTGTATCAATGATTCAGGCTGGGGGTGGTGGTGTAATGGTGTGGGGGAGATTTTCTTAGTACCAACTGAGCATGGTTTAAACACCACAAACACACCACGCACCATGTCACAAAGCTCAGATCATCTCAAACTGGCTTCTTGAACATGACAATGAGTTCACTGTACTCCAATGGCCTCCACAGTCACCAGATCTCAATCCAATAGAGCACCTTTGGGATGTGGTGGAACGGGAGATTCTCATCATGGATGTGCAGCTGACAAATCTGCAGCAACTGTGTGATGCTATCATGTCAATATGGACCAACATCTCTGAGGAATGTTTCCAGCACCTTGTTGTACCTACCAGACCAAATGGATTAAATCCTGATAGTGAAATAAATCATTTCACAGGGGTTGCAACACTCCAAAAAATACCCACTAATTTACAGACGTCTTTTTCTTGCCATGTAAGTCAATACAGTCTATTTGGGCTGCAGGGCATCACATGATAGACCCAGCAGTTGTAATGCCACTGTTTGGCCACCACAACAGTTGGCTTCAAACCCCTGTTCACTTCTTGTGGGCCTGGGACCCATTATACGGAAGCGTAGTGCATTCACTTGACAAATAAAAAAAAGCCATTTTTTTCTGAGTATTTTTTTCTGTTTTTCGGAGTCACTTATTTCTTTTTCTGTTTTTTGGTGTAATTTTTTCTGAGTATTTTTTTCTGTTTTTCTGAGTAATATTTTTCCTGTTTTTCGTGGTAATTTTTTTTTCCTGAACGAGGAGACGAGATACTTCAAAATCTTGCGAGAAGCTCCCACCTGGCACCTGCAAGTGACCCCTGCATCCAAGGTGACTCCTGCTCATGGATGTATTTTGCATCCGTGCTCCTGCTCCTAGACAATTTCAACTACTGGATCAATAAGGGTAAGGCACGTAATTAGTTACACACAGGGTATGATAATCTAGCTATGTTTTCCACTGCATCCTTCTAGTGTAGGCCTATTGCTCAACGTAACAGGTTAGGTTAGTAACAGGTTGTAACAACGTTAGCTGACAAACATGTATGGGTATGATTTCAGTTGTCAGGTAACGTTACAACCTGTTACTAACCTAACCTGTTACATTGAGCAACAGGCCTACACTAGAAACAGAAACACAGAAAAAATTTTACCACAAAAAACAGGAAAAAAAACAAACAAACCAAAAATCAGGGAAAAAATTACTCCAAAAAACAGAAAAAATAAACAACAACAGAAAAATAAATAAATTACTCCAAAAAACAGAAAAAATGACTCAGAAAAACAGGGCCATTACTGCTCACTGTAAGGGAACAAAAACAAAACTATTCTAATTTCAGGTGTTTGTAATTTATACTCATGATTATTAAAAACCACTTGTGCCAATAATGCCCCATAAATCCTACACCCTGGACCTTTAAGCTGTGGTAAGCTATAGGCTCATGATTAAAAGTTTTTGAAGACCTTTTTTTGGACCAGTTAGGCAAAGACAAGACGTGTGAGCAGCAGGTTTTCACCTTGGAGAGAGTGCCAAACCGGCGCCAGGAAACGGCGCTCGGTCCTGTCTTCTGGAGCAGCCTCAAACTGCTGCGCGTCCTGGCCGGCCAAACGCCCGTGTACGTACCGCTGGCTTTCTGCGTTGTTGAGCTGGGCTAGTGTCAAACAGATCCAAACCCAAGCCATCAGTGCAGACGCCATGGTAGCGCCCGGGACCGATGCCTCTCTCTGCAATCACAACTCACCACTCCACACTTCACCACACCAAAGGTGCCGAATGCTCAACTGGAACCATGGCACACCTGCACCGTTAAATCAATTCAAAAGCTGCACAGGTGCGTTGTCACGTGGAAGTGACGTCAGGCGGTGGGAAGGTCCATGCTTGTGTCACCCAGTGCAACTCTATGGCTCTCTAATAAGTTTAAACAGACTATAGAACAGAGTCAGCCAGGCACTTCAGAAGACAAATGAGATAGACATCACACAGCAGTTGGAGGTCTTATCCACAGTCAGTGTCACAACATCTAGCCTATAAAGAAACAGTGTGCTGTGATTACTTATGGCCTTACCACCCTGAATAACTCAGGGAGACTTCCATTATAAATCATGCTACTGTCTGCAGAAAAATCTCTTTTTTGGGCATCTTTGGGCATGACGAGCCTGAATTTCCTCCTGTGCCTTCCCACTAAATCTGTTTCATTCTCAGACTCCAGAACTGTCACCTGGTACAAGCTCTTTGCATCGACTATTTTCAAACCTCCAGCATCTGAGAAGGCCTGGGAAAAAACTCCTTCCAGGCCACAGCATAAGCACAATCAGGCATAACACTGACATTCCAAAATTACCACCATCAATCTTCACAACTGTTTTCAAAATTAGGCACAGGGGGATTTTCACTGGTGTCATCTTGCATCAGATTAGAATAAATGTTTATTCAAGAACCCTGCACTGTCTGTAAATGATGAAACCATGGAACACTTGTTTTTGTTATTTCATTCAAAAATTAAACACTTGAGCAATTAATGCAACAAAACTTTCAACAGTAATCAGTGTTGGTTTTGTCTTAAACTTAATTGCTGCCTTTGCAAGACATCCACTTTTCTTATCCAGGAACTTTGCTTTTTATGAATGTAAAAATATTAAAGTACAGACTTTGTTTAGAAATCTGTTATTTAACACAGATAAAGAATTTTGTCTGACAGAATTTGTAGACAAAACCAGACTATGCAGCGTCAGTTGTGTTGTTTAGTTCTCAATTTCCAATTTGTTAATTGTAAAAAAAAAAATCTTTGCTGTACTTTGATTTTTTTTCCTGGGGTTCTCTTTTTATATATTTATTTTATATTTTCTCTGTATTCTTGTTTGTGACCCTCTAATATGTTGATCATTTTTGTATTTTCTATATCTTTGTTTGTGATCTTCTGATAGGTTTGTAATTTATTGTACAATTTTTTTTTTGTATTTTTGATAATAAAATATAAAAAAAACAAAGCGATCTCCTATAAGCATAGTAGAGACGGCCCAGTCAGTATTTGGATGGGAGACCTCCCGAGAATACCTGGTGCTGTGAGCTTTTTATTCCCATGTTTCATCAGCAGAGGGCGCTGCTGCTTCGTTTGGTTTAAGTATCAAGAGATAAATCACTTATTGAGTCGAGGTTTACATTGTTGGACTGTACCTGACCTGAGCTCATAGTACCCGTAAGTCCTGTTTGCCATATTGTAGATGCTGGTGGTAACCCACTGAGTCTTCTGATAAAGTTGCAACTTAATTTTGTATGGCCCTCAAATAGGGATGGATTTCAGGATTAAGCATCTCTGCACCTGTCACCTGTGTGTCTCAGTGAATTCGACATGAGGAGTTTCCAGGCATGGCCTCTGTATTTCTGAACTACAGACACTTCTTGAGATAAATGGCAGCCTGACACTGTCCAGCAGGGATCTCTTTGTTGTCCCATAGTGGACAATGAGGACGAGACGATTGTGTCTTTGTTGCTCTTGAAGCTTTAAAGGCCTGCCAGAGGATACTGCGCTCACCAGGTCTATTTTCCAAATAAAACAGTCCCCACAGTGCCCACCAGATGGCAGTCTAATATAAGCACTGACTGATAACGTTTGAATGGAGCCATCCAGGGACATTAGACAGTGAATGCACCTGTTTTTCAAGGCCTGGCGTTTAACAAGTGTAGCTGGAGGCACATGCTGGGATTATTGTGGAGTACCTGAGTTTCTCAAATATTTACACACAAAAAATGTTGAATTTAATTTGTCCTTATGAATTAATAATTCCATCAATACATTCTTTGCATTGGGTAATATCTAATATTGAATATTTAAAAGAATTGTTGTGGTATTGCAACAGTTGCCTCAAGTCATGTGGCTAATTAATGGATGTAAAGCAACTGGGGAACTGTGAAAACACTGAAGTGTCATGTGAAGAGCTGTTTAATTCTGATGTACTTGAATTGTACTTAGTGCTTTAAAATAAGAAATGCACCGGGGCGGTGTGGGGAAAGTGCACATCACTGACAATTTTGTGATCAAAAGCAGTACGTCTGCATCGTCTCCTCTCACAGGAAGAGTCCAATGCCCTGCTCCTCGTCTCATGGCAAAGGCATCAACAAGCTCCAGTTCATCAGCATCATGTTAATCCTTTTAATATGTGACCCCATCCAGATACCAGTGATACTCAACTCACGTCCCTCGAGCCAAATCTGGTCTGTGGCAGGGTGTCAAGCGGTCCACCAACCAGTGGTGTATGGTTATTAGGACGGGCCCCAGTGCACATTATCAAGACGGGCCCTGGTGCAAGATTTTGCATCTACGCTATCTACGACTTGACATTGGACATCAACAGTGATATTACCCAGCAATCATCAGCGCAAATCTGTACATGACAAAAATACCAAATAAAATAAGAAAGTAATTTTTTTTATAGTTCATTTGTTTTTTATAGTTTATACAAAGCACACATAGAATTTTATTTAAAAAAAAAAAAAAAAGAAACCATGGTGGAGATGGGTTTGCCTCCATGACGGCATATCTGGCAGTTGGCCTCTCTTTTTTAACTGAACATGAGTTCATCTTTGGATGTAATGGATGTATTTCTGAGGTGGAAATCTGAATGAATTACAAGAGCCTGCTCTCTCTATGGGCCAAACCATCCCATGGGCCCCTGTGCAACCACACTGCCTGTACTGTCTATATTTGCACCCCTGCTGCCAACCATTTTCTAAGTCACAGTAACAATAAATTGATTTACAATGGGAATTTTTGGTACTTTGAATATAATTAAAGTACCAGAGCATCAAAATAGAGCTTGTCTATCTAAACAAGGGCCAGTGGAGGATCCCACAGACCCCCCCGACAGAGCTCTGGGCTAATTATAAATATATATTTATTAATTATTAATGTTTGTTTATTAATTGCCCCCTGTCATTTTGCAAGTGTAATCCCTTGGTCAAAGCAAGATAAGTGTCCCTTTACTATTCTATTCTCCTACGTAGGGGCAACAGCAGAAAAAGACTCCAGCATGACAGAACCTTCAGAATGGAAACTAGTAAACCCTCTTTTTTTTTTTTAGATTATTACCAGCTAGGTTTTTACCTGTATTCACTGAGTTTTGCTCTGGCTGATAGGGAGTGCTTTGTTTTGGCTCGACTGTTTCCAACATGGCTGCCAGGTCTCAAACTTTCTCATTTTACAGCTAAACAGTACACTGAAATATGATGCTGAAAATATTTGAAGCCAGAGACAGGCAATACAGTAACAGGATCTGGATCAACCTAGTATCACTCTGAAGCCTTCCTTTAACGTCGGCATGGCTCAGCAGCGTCAGGGGGGAAACACAGCAGGACAAGAACACAAGTTGAGGTGGCAAAAGTCCAAGTAGGGCAGGTGGGAGGGGTGGTGATTGAGTCCAAAAAAACCCGACTTTCACCTGAGAGAGCGGTGTTTGTGTCCTGTAAGATTATAAAGCCAAACCCTGTTCTTTTTTCATAAACCTAACTATTTTTTTTTATTATTGCTTAAAGCCAACCAGGTGCATTTGTTGTTGGAGAGAAAAAAAAGACATCAATTTGCGTTGTTGTACTGATGTAGTGCTTTTATTTTGAAAGAAACAGTATGTAAACGGGGAATTTCCTGTGAAAACAGAAGGGTATTTTGATAGAAGACAATGCATGTAACAGGCAGAACTTGATATGGCGTCACAGAACACTAACAACCAACACACCCAGGGTACCTTTCATGTTGTATCTGGACATGTAAACATGTACATGTTGTGCAGATAAGGTGACAGTTTCAGCAAATATGACAAAGAGTATTTTTTTTTATTAAAGTTACTGATGACAGCTTTAATAGACTACCACAGTGAATGGACATCCATGTTCCATAAGCAGCCAAAACCTGATGATACTATGAATCTTGCAGCATGCTTGGCCCACCCTCAAGGCACCCCACTGTGCCATGGAACCTACTTTGGGATCTACTACATTAGACTAATCTAAGAGCAAAATTAAGAGTGGCCTAACACTACAGACCAGTCTAAAAGATCTTTGTGAAACCTGCTTTTAGGGTCCCCTAAGACCTTCAGCCCTGAGCAGCTCCCAACAGCCAGTTAAAATCTGGTTATTTAAAAGCTGCTGATACAGCAGCCGGTGGGAGGAAGGGGTCCAGTTTGTGGTCCTCATAATTGCATCTCTGCTCTTTGATGGTGATGTGGTTCTATTGCCTTCATCACACTGTGCCCTCCAGCATAGAGGAGCAGTTTGCAGCCGTGTGTCTGAGGCCGTGGTTCTCTGCTGGAAACCAATGGATTGCCCCCTCTGGGTTAGGAGAGAGTTACAGCCCCAAGTGAGGGAGTTAAACAATCTCAGGGTCTTGTTCACGTGAGGGTAAAATGGAGCTGAGATAGATTGGCGTTTTGGTGCGGCTTCTGCAGTGATGTGGGCACTGCGCTGGACCATTGTGGTGAAGAGGGAGCTGAGCCGGAAGGCAAAGCTGGTCCATCTATGTCCCAACCCTCACCTATGGTCATGAGCTCTGGGTAGTGATCAAAAGAATGAGGTTGCAGATACAAGCGGCCACAAATGAGTTTCCTCCGTGGGGTGGCTGGGCTCAGCCTTAGAGATAGGGTAAGGAGCTTGAACATCCGGAGGGAGCTCGGAGTAGAGCCGCTGCTCCTTCGTGTTGAAATGGGTCAGTTGAGGTGGTTCGGGCATCTGATCAGGATGCCTCCTGGGTGCCTCCTGTTAGAGGTGTTCGGAGCACGTCCCACTGGTAGGAGGCCCCGGGGCAGACCCAGAACACGTTGGAGGGATTACATATCTCATCTGGCCTGGGAACACCTTGGGGTCCTCCAGGAGGAGCAGGAAAGCGTTGTTGGGGAGAGGGATGTCTAGGGTGCTTTGCTCAGCCTGCTGCTCCTGTGACCCGGCCCCAGATAAGCAGATGAAAATGGATGGATGATACACATATTATATATAATACTAATACTACAAAATACTTTTCAAATGAATTTATTTTGTGTTTAATGAAATTACACACACACATCCCACCTGGTGTCATATAAAATTCCAGCATAGGAGGGAAGAAACGATGAACAGAGTCTCTTCTTTTAGAAACGATAACTCAGTAAGTTTCTGGTCTTATCGCACAGCCAAACCTCAGTGTGACCAGTGGTCAGATGCTTGACACAGCACAGAATGAAATAATATTCTTTTTACCAATGTGTCTTAAAAAGTGTTGGAGGGTCTCATTTTCTGACCAGAACACATTATTTGTTCTGTTCCCATGGGTTGTGCTCTTTGGAGGGGGCATTCCCCGCTGCCCTCAAACCCTCTCCAGCAGGCCAGCAGAGCTAGACAAACAAGACCCGGGGTCCAGTCAATTTGTCTGGACAAATGTGGGGATTTGGGGCCACGGCGAGCTATGCAGGGACGAGTGCTAATTGTTTGTGTGCCAAGCAACTCCCCTCAATCCCCTGGTCTCTCGAGTCACTCTATTCACCCCCGGTCTTTGTCTGGTAAGTAACTTGAACCTGACACATCGGACCACGGAAAGTGGAATTCAAGTTATTTTTTTTCACCCCTCATTTGCAATTACATTCTGTCTTTTGAAGGGTTGGTCCATTGTCCAGGCATAAAATGTAATAACGCGATTTTTTTCTCGATGTACGCTTTCGTCACCCTTACTCATTGTTTCTGTCTCATGCTCTCAGCTAGGAGGGTGAAGGAGGGGGATGTGGTCCCCTTATACCTCCACCTCAGGGTCAACAATAAGCTGAGGCCACACCGCAGCAGTACATGTGGCCGAGACAATCTGAGAAAGTGGCTAGAGCCAGGCGTCACGTCAGGCCCTTGTCCTTCACCAGTTCAGCCAGGCCCCTCCGCGCTCCCCTGGCATGCTGATCAGAGGATTAGGCCCCCGGAGACGGCGTCAAGTCAAGAGCACACTGGAGAAAGGGAAAGGCATGCAGGGAATATGAGGTACATGCCGGTCTCACACGCACCCACACCCACACAAGAAGGTGAGCAGACGTGCATCATGAGGACCACACACTTGCCTGCACCAGTGGCAGCTTGTCAGTAAATGGTACCCAAGTGCTGCCACTCAGTGTCTGAACGGGGAACAAATAATTTGAAAAATATTTTTATGTATATATATATATAAAATACAATTTCTTTTTGACTTTATAATTTGAGTTTATAAGGGAAGAATGTGTGTAAAATGCATTATCTCCTCTTATTGTCACAGTTGCCCCTGAAAGGGAAACTCAATTTTCAGGAGCGATTAAAAACAACATAAGACATCAAGTACATTTTGTAATAAGGTAGAATTCAAACAAGAAGTTGTAAATTACCAAAGTAACGTGAAGTGCAGAATTTTTTGTGCATGTTGTGTGTAAGTTTTAAGATCTGAAGGAGCCTTGTCAGATAAAAATTGTCTGTTTAATAAAATATAAAATCAGACCGGTTCTCAAAGAGACAGTTCACCCCAAAATCAAATATTTAATGAGATGCCACTATTGTTGTCGATGTTCAGTTGTCCTACGTTCTTTTTCAGACACAGCCCTTTGATAGTTAATTCAGTAACTAGTGAGTGTATAGGTAAGACATGAGGGGAAAACCTGCCTTATACCCACTCATAAACTGAAGAGGTGGCATTCATCAGATTAAAATGAGTGACTGACAACACATTTACACACGTCAGAAGGTTTGCTGAATCTGACTTGATAAACTTCAACAAGCAAATGTGATGGAAAAAAGTAAGAGGGGTGTAGCATAAGACAGGGTCTAGAGATGTCTTCTTTGAAAATCTATTATTCAATATGAATGAAGTTAAAGTAAATTTACTGAGTTAATAAAATACTCCAGTGTTTGAATGAATGTAATTGGTTCCTCGCACAATTTCAGCAGCCATTTTTAGCCTGCACTCACACACCACAACCGTTTGTCCCTGGCCTTTCTACTTGAAGCGAAAACATTGTTGGCACAGTAAACTGTGTGGCAGCATTCCAAATTATTTCCTCCCCACACATCCACCCACCATTCAGCCCTCATTATGACATTAACACCATTTGCTAGAGTGGCAGAAACACGGTTCAGGTGGTGGATGAAAGCGAAACAAGCATTAAGGCTCGTTAGCTCTGGTTTATCTGCTCCAGAGCTCTGGAGCAAGAAGCTCTGAACCAACAGTGCAGGACTGTGCGGTGAGGTCTTTGCCTTTATGGATCCAATTGGGTCAGAATACTGCATTGCAATTTTTGAGAAACTTAAAGAGGCGACAGATAGGATTCGTTTTTTTTTTGCACCACCTGGTGTCAGCAGTGTTGCTCGCACTGTCGCAACGACCAAATTGACCGTGGGGATCAGAGATAGTCAATAAAATGTAGAATGTAAAGCCACCAGTATACCTCTATGTATATGTAGAATGAGAGGGTGTGTGGACACTCTACTAAATAAATGAGTAAAGAGACCGAGCAACAATTATCAGATTTATCTGAAGAAAAAACAAATAGTAATGCAAATAATTATACCAGAATGCACAGTACCAGTACAAACAACTCACAGTAA
>NC_065512.1:9810102-9810200 GCF_006386435.1 Epinephelus moara | reverse complement strand
TAACATTTAGCCGTGTTACTTACTGATCCATTAGAAAGAAAGCTAGCTGGACATCGGTTTTGAAGCCTCTTTGGTCACGGAGCTCCCTCCATCTCTTG
>NC_065512.1:9799769-9809602 GCF_006386435.1 Epinephelus moara | reverse complement strand
AATTATCTGGTACTTAAATTTTGCAGAGCTGGCAGTGACAGCAAACAAATCTGTCCACGCACTAATACATTCTCTATTTTGGACGACATGGTATTCTATAACGTTTTTTTCATGATTTTGGACGACATGCTATTCTATGACTTTTTTTTCATGATGTTGGACGACATGGTATTCTATAACGTTTTTTTTCATGATTTTGGATGACATACTATACAATGACGATTTTCTCATGATTTCGGACGACATACTATACTATGACTTTTTATGTCTGTAATTTATGACATAATATACTACGACTGTTTTTCATGATTTTTTTGACTGTTTTTTTTACGACACACCATAGTTTGAACTTTGTTGTGTGTTTTTTTAGGGCACACTATACTACGACATTTGTGTGTGATTTTTACGACATACTTTTCTTATTTACAAGATAGTTAACAATGACCCTTTTCTGTGTGTTTTACAACATACTATATCATTACTTTTTTTTATTTAATTTTTTTCACGCTTTACAATAGTTTGACTTTTTTTTGTGTTTTTTTAGGACATATTATACTACAACATTTTTTGCGTTTTTTTTTACATATACATATACATTTTTGTTTTTTATGACCTACTACACTATGACCTTTTTTGTGTTTTTTTATGACCTACTACACTATGACCTTTTTTGTGTTTTTTTATGACGTACTACACTATGACCTTTTTTGTGTTTTTATGACCTACTACACTATGACCTTTTTTGTGTTTTTATGGCACACTACACTATGACCTTTTTTGTGTTTTTATGACACACTACACTATGACCTTTTTTGTGTTTTTATGGCACACTATACTATGACCTTTTTTGTGTGTTTTTTATGACCTACTACACTATGACCTTTTTTGTGTGTTTTTCATGGCATAGTAATTTATAACATCTTCGTGATATTCTCTCTGTCTGTTTATTGGTTTCTGTTTTTGTGTATTGTTGAGTCCATGTTTGTTATATGTCTGGACCCCCTCAAAAACAAGATGATGCATCTCAAGGGGTTTATCCAAATAAATAAATTTCAATTCTTATGGTGTACTGTATTACCATTTTGTCTATTTTTATGTCATACTACACTATAACATTTTTTTTTGTTTATGGCTCACTATTCTATGATTTTTAAAGTTAAAATTTCATAGCATACTGTATTTCTGCACTACTTTTGGAGTATTTTTTGTTGCAAACCACAGTATAATGTATTTGTGATGTTTTATGGCATACTTTGACATATTTACGATACTTCTATGGCATATTATACTATGACATTTACTATGTCTATTTTAAACATTTCTATGACATCCTTTACTTTGACATTTTTATGTTTTGTCTGACAAACTACACTATGATTTTCCCTCTATTATTTAGGTTATACTAAACTATGACCTGTTTATATTTTCATGCCATATTATACTACGATATTTTAACGGCATACTATGATGTTTTCATTATAGTTTATGAAAATGATAGCTGACTGACTTTTAAGGAAATTAGTCTTTACATTTTCTCACACTTTCCGTAATAAGCTCCTATACACAGTTAAAGGAACGCACACCTCCACAGTAAAAAACACACACACACACCAGACTCCATTTTGTTTGGAGAGAATTTTGCCAGACTCTTACTTTGGTTTTGGCAGCGGCTCCGGCTCCTTGCGTGCTCGGCCAACAGGATTTTTCTCCGCTTCCTCAGCTGTGACAAGATGGAACTCAGCCTCCACTTTCCCCTGATGCATTCAGAGCAAACAACACGCCCATCAACCAAAGCCTCAACAAGTGTTTGTCACCCTGTATGACATGCTTTTTGTATATGTATGTTTAAACAGTATGTATGTGTACATACCGTCAGCTCTCCAGACTTGCTGAAGGGCCACCAGCCTCTTGCTCTCTTCTGCTGGAAGATGGAGATTCGCTCTGTGCCGTCTGTCAGCATGTCCCCCTTACATGCCTTTGCCGTCTTTGCTCCCCGAGGGAAACCATGTAGATTTAACTCCACCGTGCCTACACACACAAACATGCACACACTTTATCAGTCAAATATACTAACAGAAGAACACAGATACACATGGAGAGGCAGTCACACCCACCTAGGAAGTCATCAGAGGAGAGCGTCTCAAAGTCCCAGACCTGCAGGATCAGGATGGCGGGAAGCTTCTGCTCTGTTTTCTCCAGAGAGAAAATATGCTCCCTCTTCGTCACCACTATTACCTGTAAGAGATGTTGACGATGTGTTAATATTTTGCAGATCATACTTACGTCAGCAGGGTTAGTGAGGTATGACCCTGCGTCTGTATATCTGTCTGTTTGCCAGTACCTTCTCAGCAGGTAGGTAGTGGAAGGGGAAGACAAAGCGCCAGTTGAAGTTTCCTTCTCCAGTCAAAGAGTTGTAGTGAACATCTGTCTCCTGTCGGTCGTCCTCTAAACCTTTTACCCAGCTACAGAGATCGACAGTCGCAGTGTGACACAGAGATTTTTATCAACATTAAAGGAATAATTTGGATCATTTGGATCTTTTGCAGTGGGGTTGTGTAAGGTTCTTATCCATGGTCAGTATATTACAGAAGAGCTTGTAGTTACCCCTTGATGTAGATATCACTGGACTGTTGACCGGTCAGGAAGCTGGTGTCCTCCAGAACCACATCCTCTGTGTTCCAGATGATGATGCGCAGCTCGTACCTGAACGTACACACACATTGAGGTGTTGCTCGCACTTTTCAAAAACAAATATTGTTTTATAAAGACTAAAAAGATCGGCCAGTAGGTGCTGAAACAGGCAGCTCTCACCCTTTTGGTTTTCGAGGTGAAATGTCCACTGAAGGTCCCGGGTGAGGTAAATCCATAGGAAACATGTCGACCCACATCTGGACCTGACCCTACACACACACACACACACGTAGAAGAGAAGAATCAAGAGCTGCGAAGATGCTTTTATTCAAAGATTGCGGGTGGAGGAAAGATAAAAAGCATTGTTGCCTGAGAGCAACATTTGTAAAAATATTTGGGTTTTATTACATATGACATTCAGAGAACTGTATACTTTGGCAGATGGTGTGAAAACAAATACCTGGTCCATGCCAGGTCGAGCCTTGTTGAACAGAGTTCTGGTCTCGATGTGTTCTGGTACCAGTTTGCATCCCACAGCTGGGATCTCTGCCCAGCGGTGCAGGATCTTCAGGGACAGGTGCTCGTAGGACTCTAGCGGCTCGTCTGAGACATGTATCACACATCATAATCAATGATTTCACACACACACACACACACACACACACCACAAACCTCACACACACTCTCAATAAGTAGTGTGCTAAGTCTTTACCTTCGTGCATGAAGAGTGTCTTGCCAGTAAAGACTTTTTCAGCCACAGTGATGCGTCCGGGTCTGAACTGAGGATCACTCAGACCGTTGTCTCTGCAAAGGTTAGTCAGCAGCTCTGACGGCTTCAGACAGTCTCTCCATGCATTATAACCATCTCTAACAGACAGAGAGGAGGAAGAGAAGGCACCGTAAGTCATAAGGTTTTAATAAAAGAGCTGTCCTCCTTCAAATAAATTCATTTGTTCTGATAAAGAAAAATAAGAGCACAGACACGCAGAGACACTCCAACTATCAGGACGACAGGACAGCAGGCAAACAACCCAGACTCACATGCTGTACTCAGTGGGGAGCCCACAGGTGGCTCTGTGTCGGCTGTAGAATCGGTTCTCCAGGTCAATGCGAGTCTCTCCTATCAGGTCGTCCCCTCCCACCATGTCGTGGTCATAGATCACCACTGTCAGCAGAGACTCCTGAGGAAATGTTGCATGCATCTCAAACGATCTGGAAGCAGGAAGGAGGGACGAGTTATGTGTTAAAGACATAAAAACTAGTGGAGGCAGGTTCTACTTTAAAACATGAGGATACGCTGTGCGCAGGCAGTCACGTACCTTCCAAACACGGGATTCAGCTGTTTCGGGATGTAGTTGTCTCTGTCTTTGATTTCATTCTTGCCGAGCCGAAGAACAATGTAAGGGTCTGCCTTCCCATCCTGATCAGCTGGGTGCAGGTTAGACGCCTGGAGAAAGAGGAGAGAACATTAACACAATGATATAACGTTGTATCACACAAGTAAGAGGGTTCAGGATTAAAAGCCTGTGTGTGAAATCTGCATATTCTCCCTCTGTTTACACGACTTTTCCTCGACTTCGATAACATTGACAGACATGTTAGATATCACATTCCCTCAGGAGAGGTTGGTCAAGCAGTCAAACTATCTTCAATTAAATATCAAATTCTTTGATCTTTTGTTTTTGATATGCACATTTTCTCCTTCTTGGCGTCTGGGTGTTCACCATGTGTAGTTATTTTCCTTCTTTGCTGGAGAAATTAAATTAAATTTCATGGACATTTACGCTGAGATGTTCTCAGCTGTGCATGCTTAAAACCATTCATATTAAACACTTCTTAAACTGATCCTTAGTAATGAGGACATACAGAGACGACGTAAACCCGAATGAGGACTTGGACCGGGCTGTTGGAAGGAAGTCCCCTGTTGACTCTGAAGTCCCCAGTGTCCGTGGCTTCGTCCCAATCCTCTGGCTCGTCCCCGTTCAGTTTATACAGACAGAATTTTCCCTGCAGAGAAGCACAGCACATAGTTGATTAGATCATTAGTAAAGACACTTCAGTGGTTCCCATAGAGGACATTCAATTTTATTGTCTCACCTTAAATTTGCCGACAAATCTCTCCTCAGACGCCCCATCCTCCTCATTGGCCTTTCCTCTGAACAGCTCGTATGTGTTCACCCAGTCATCAAAAGGCCCAAACTCTGCTTCCAGCTCCTTGTTGTACAGCTGCAGAGAGATTACTGGCATCAAATTATTGGCATTAAACTTTTCTCTCCAACATGGATCAACACCAAGGTAGAAAGATTGTTGTTCGGTTTTTATCATCTACATCCTGTGAACCCGACTACTCCCGCCCTAACAGGAGCAACACAACCAATAGGAGGGGCGAGAAAGCTGTCGATCAACCACAGTCGTACTACAGACACTGTTAACACACTGGGTCTCATTCATGAAATGTGGGTGGAAGGAATTTGTGGGTAAACTGTTCGCAGAAGGAATTGTACATTCGGCATTCATTAATGTTAGTAGCTCTGATCTTTTCATAGATACTAACACAATCTGCACCTGCTTCTGACTGCTCGTAGTGCTTGTGTCAATAAGATATTGCACATAAATGTTGCTTGTCATTATTAGAAATACAATTCTAAGTCGTAGTAAGCATTTAGCAGATTTAAGCTTCAGATTAAGGTTCTTAAAAATGTGAATGAGTTATTTAAATTGACTTAATACAAAACTGGGAAAGGCTCTTCTCTGAATAGATAAAATAAACCAGCGCACTCCTCCTCAGCCCCAAACTGCATGCGATTTTAGTTTAATTCAATTATCAAAGATGCAATGTGGGAGAACTAAACATTAGTTCAAATTGAGTTTTGGTTTAAAAAGACCTGTGGACGTGGGAAAGCAATTTAGCATCTGTCTCCGCTCACACTGGGCAGCTGGTGAACCCGAATCTGGCAGAGAGTTGGAGGGAGAGGGTATGGTTTTACACCCGACTAGCTCACTTGGTGTTATACTTAACGGTGGGTTATTCCCGACATCAGACTGCCTGTATTAAGATGTTTTAATAGTGGTTTAATTTCGCGACAGAGACAAAGAATGCTGAGGCTTCAAACAAACAAGTCTCTCCAATGATGCAAGCAATGTGCTCGTCTGCAGCAGAGAGCTGTGAGTGGGCGGAGCCTCCTGTAGCTGTTGTGTTTTTTGCAGTTTCATGTTGAATCATTTCCGTTTAACTTTGTAGATGGTTCTTACAACAGATGGCATGGACTTAACGGCACCTGTTACCTCTCTCCAGGTCTTTGATTTACCTGTCCCTGTCACACTGCTACTAACAGAAGACTACTGCCTTTCTTTGTTGGCTTGATGTTCACAGGTCGACAGGATGCACCTGTCCACAGTAATTATCACTTCCATACATGTTGGTCACTGGCTGTTCATGGGTGAAGATGTGTGCTGACTAGCAGGAGCACGCTGTCAATTTACGATTGATTGGGATTCACAAACATACACACGTGCCTACGATCAAATCAAAGTTTCCCACAGCGTTCATGAATCTGGAGACGGTTTTAAATCCTGAGGTTTTTTATGTGCAAATCTACTCACAGATTTACTAACACTTCATGAATGAGACACAGTGCCTTTAGGTGCACTAAGCAACTTGATCACTGCCAGTAGCTGTATTTTTGGAGTGCTCTTTTACTCTTATCTACTCTGAAAACAGTCTCCTGTGATCTTATTGGACTTGCAGTGTTTGTGAACTGAGTACCTTGAGTGTGGCTAGTTTAGTAGGCAGACCAACGCTCAGCTCCAGGGTTCCTTTGGCTTTCTGGGTCTTCCTCTTCTTGTCTGCGACCGAGAAGCTGCTGACTGATGGAACAAACAAGACACATTTTCAGTGGAAAACACTCGCTGTGGTTACATGGACACCAGTTTTTCAATCAGACAGAAATCATCCTGATTAGAGATTCCAACTTCACTGTTAACACTGACGCTAAATAAAGTGATCCAATTAGATGTGCGCTTTTGCCCCAAAGCGTTAAATCAGAATATAATTTTTAGACTCGTGCAAAGTGATTCTGCCCACTGTGAAGCGTGTTGTAAGACACTCATGATAACATCACGAGCCTGTCAGTGGCAAAACAAGTACTTTTAGTGGATGTAAATTGAAGGGGCGCCTGTGCCGTTTGGCTGCTGCTGGCTGCAGCACTCTCTGAATACTGGACCAATTTCGAGACGTTTTGTTCCCACAAGTCACTTAGACACAAAAATATTTGAAAACAGGGTCCAGATTGAAAAATACAAGAGATCCTCTTTAATGTATCAGGAGATACCGATCCCCCAGAATACAATCATAGGTAACTGTACACCCAGTAAAGTGGCCAGCACCACTTTGTCCCCTGCTGAGGGCACCTGGAGGGTAACACTGGTAGCTACAGGGCAGATCATCAAGTGACAGAACCACTAATTCAGTGCATCAACAGTGTAATACTAATGAACACCACACAGAAACCAGTAAGATCCAGTCAGTCCCCAAAGGTTCCAGTTATCAGCGAACAAGTCATCAAGCAGAGAATCTCCTCCAAGGAAGTTAGAAGTAACAGTAATATCCCTTAATGATGCAGCTTTTGTAGCTGCATGTCTCCGTCCTTACCCAATGAGTCTATTCCATCGCTGAGCAAGCCATGGTACAGCGAAGCTGCAATGCACAACAATGTGTGTGTAGGTCAGGGGGCAAAATGGGATAACCTTTCCTCAGATTAGTTTACTCGCAATCTTTGTCAGTGGTATGACGTTGTTTCAGCAAAGATTTCCGCTCCACATAAATCCCATGTTCTTCACAGTCACTTTTTTGTTGGAAAGTTTGGGATCAGTCAACGAATATGGACTGAATTCAACAAAACACAATGAAGCTTTGACAGAGCACCTTCACCATGACTGATGGAGGTAACGTGACGTCAGAGGAGTTCGTACCTTTTTCAAAGACCTGCGGGAACGGAGAGCCGTCCTTCAGTTTGGCCTGGAACACAAACAGGAGTGCAACATGAACACGTTTTCTGTTTGCACAAATATCTTTTGCAGCAAACCTCAACAATCAGAGCTACCTGTTTCTCTACAGAGGCGTAGTATTTGGACCACCAGTCAATGACACACTCCGCTGATTCGTCAGCGATGGTCCGCCTTCTCCGCTTGGTGGAGCGGCCTCGAGTGCTCTTTGTCCTGCTGTCCTGGATCTAAAATATACACAACAACATGTACGGAATAATTAGCAATGCAGTCGCCTGAATAAATGATTGTATTGTATGTTTCTGCAGACCACTGATATATTTATTACTTTACTTTTCCTTATATTTTAACACTGTGGGTAATTTGTGGTCAGATTTAGGCCCAAAAACCTCTTGGTTATGGTTAGGAAAATATTATGTTTGAAATGAACACATGAAACGTACAAAAATAACGTACAATGCCAACTTTTTCTTCTGGCGACTGGGCTGTATTTAGACAGTGATATATGGGATCCATAAGAACAAAGTTATTTATGTTGTATGTTATGTGCAGAAACATTCACCCTTTTCTTCCTGGGGTCTTGTTTAGGCTCTGGAGGTGGTGGTGGCGGAGGCGGAGGTGGAGGTGGAGGTGGAGGCGGGGCTTCTTCCTCCACAGTGATCAGGAAGTCCTGATTTGTTAGTGCTGTAGTTGAGCTCGTCTCTCCAACGTCATGGGACGGACCTGTTGGACGAGAGACAAAGATAAATTGTCCTGTGGGAGAGTATCAAGATCATCTGAGCCTGCTGGACGCTAAGACAACACCAGCCCCGCAGTCACAACAGGTAAATAGCAACAATAAGCTTGTGTAGCTCTTCTCATGTGCTACAGCAGCACTTGGCCACACACATTACCTTCAGTGCTTTGTGGCTCTAATGTTGGGGCAGGTGCAGCGGTGGATGTGTCCTTTGGTGGTTCATGGATCTGTACAGGCGCAGGCAGGGCAGGAGGTGGAATGTATTTGAAGGCCTTGAGGTTGTTGATGATGTGGTTTCCAACCAACGTGCTGCGACCGAAGGCCCGCCAGTCCACAACAGTGATGCTGAGAGGAGGATGGAGATGTTCGTTCTCCGGTAACTCCTAAAGGATGGCAGAACATTGTAGAAGTCTTGTGTTAATTAAAATAAATTAAATTAACTATCCAATAAATGAATTGATTCCTTTACATACAGTCGTATATTACATGGCCAAATAGGGATGGGAAGCTCTAGGCATCTCTAGATTTGATTTTTAGGCCCTCCAGGATGTGGCGATCGCAACAGTTAATGCAAATTCAACCAATCCCTGTGAATTCTGTGTGACCTTGAGGTTTTGTCCAATAACTGCAAGTCCAAGTAATCATAATGTTGAGAACTGTGTTCAGATTATTGACTTTTCTGCATTCAGACATGATCTTTCAAGACAGAGTCCTGATGCATCTCAGACTCAATCTTCTCCCTCGGCCCTGTGGCCAAATTTATGTGGACATATGGACATATGTGATCGCTGAGTGTCTCATTACAAACCATGACCATTAACATGCTCTCTATTGGCTCTCCATAAGATATCGGCTGCAGGCATTTTCTCCCGTTCAGCCATAAGAGCATTAGTGAAGTTTGTAAATGCTGAATTGGTCTTACCAGCTCAATGATATCGACCAGTGTGGTGAAGTTTGGGTTGGACTTGTACTTCTGAATGACGGAGGAACGCAGTGTTTTACCTGCACACTCTATGATGACCTGGAGAACGAGAGAAGGAGTTTATTAAACACTTGATGAGGGTTTCACCGTCTGTTCTTCATAACCTCTGTCTGTCACATTCTCCAGATCCTTTCTTTCCTTCTAATGTGAGAGTTAGATCATGTTTCCCAAGATGCATCCCTTATCTGTTGCCCCGTTTCCACCGAGCAGTACAGTACAGTTTAGTTCAGTGCGCAGTTTTTCTGTTTCCACTGTGAAAAGTTGTGGATGGTACCAATGGAACTTTCCTACCCTGTCCCCATTTTTGGTCCCCCCTCTGTTGGGGTACCTAGCACACAGATCTGGTACTAAAAGGTGGAGCTGTGAACACTGCAGTCTGATTGGTCAATAGAGGACGGTCACTCTGCTCAGGGCTGAGTTGTGTCTGGTTTTGAAGCTCATGTAACCACTGTTCATACTGTGGAGAGTTTTATTAGTAAA
>NC_065512.1:9772751-9798397 GCF_006386435.1 Epinephelus moara | reverse complement strand
AGAAGGACTAAATGCATAAACCAGCTATTTTTAAATATCCCATGGAGAGAGACTCTCACTGCAGCCTGTTCTATTTTGTTCTGAAAATGTCGGTGTGCAGCCTCGTTCTGTGGACGATAAACAAGGTGCAGACTGATAAAGGAGGAAATACAGTGAGTGCTGGACGGAGCAGTGAGTGACAACAACCTCGCCCACATTTAAGAGTACTGTTTGCAGTAGAAACCCTAGGGTCTAGGTACCATGTCAGAAGGGTTACTGTTGGTTTCAAAGGTACCATACTGATAGTGTTTGGTGGAAACGGAGCTTAAAAGGGTGCTATACACTGTATGTTGAAAAGCTCTGTCAAATGGAGAGTAAATGTGACACACAGTTTGGAGTAGATGTCACATGTGTTGGTGTGTACCTGTGGGCGATCAACAGACAGGAACTGAACCTTCTTCAGCTCCCTCAGACCCCAGAATAACACCTGGTGGAGCAAACACACACACAAAGGTTTGTTAGAGATACATCTGGCATAGATTATGATACTGAAAATGTTTTTTATTGGTCACTTTGAAGGAAAACATGAGGGAAACATTCCCATTTCATGCAGCTGGGTATAACATCCTGAGAAATATCTAAAAATCAAGATCACAGATACATAGTTTTAACCTCCAGCCTGTAGGTGCTGAGAACAGGTCTGATGTTGGCAGGAACTGCGTAGATGCCTCCTTCCCGCTCCTCCAACGCCGGCAGACTCTGCTCTCCAGACTCTGTGATCTACACATTCATCACAGATCATCATATTTGCTTTATTCTACATTATAATTTTATCTTCATTATCGTCATGGTCGAAGCTACGTGGTTATTGAGATGACTGTAACTGACCTGCAGCAGCTCAAATGCAGCCAGCAGGTCTCCCCCTGTTTGGCTGCCAAAGTGCAGCGGGCTGTACTGCAGAGTTGGAGGTGTGTAGGGCTCAGAGGACAGCTGCACCTCTGGCACCGCCACTGTGGCTCCCAGATACTCCGCCTTACCCTGCACAGAGAGAGGAGATCAGAAAGAGGAGGTCACAGGTTCAGTTCAAAGAGTCAGTATGATGTAACAATGACTGCTGTCGATCAGTCTACGTGGCATTACCAGCGCGTCGTCGTCGTACACCTCGATGAGAATTCGTGGTGGCTCCTGCTGGATGTGCTGCAGATCTCCGCTTAGCAGAAGGCGGGTCATCAGCAAACTCTGATTCCATGTGGGGCTGAGAGTCTGACTGATTATCTGAGAGCAACACAGACACAGACACACACACACACACACACACACACACACACGCCATGAACACACAAATAAACAATAACAGTGACAACTCAAAGCCACAATTTGCAGTTGCAGTTTGTAATTATAAACTGCAAGTGTACAGTACAACCCAATTACAAAACACCTGTCAAACGAACCCATGACTTAACTTAGAATTGTGAAGAAATGAAGATAATAATTAAATGTGGAAAAATAAAAAGGAATAAATGAGTAAAAAAAATGGAAATAGAAATAAAAGAATAAATAAATTAAAAATAATAATAATTGTAAGCATGTTTTTTATTTTTACATTTATATCTTAATTTCTTTTTATATATATTTATTTATGTATTTCAAAAATATGTATTTATTTATTTGTATATAAATTACTCTATTTTTTCTGTATTTATATGTTTGATTGTTTTATTTATTTACCTCAAACAGAGATTATTCCAGTTGAATCAAATAATGTTTATTAATTTATCTTTATAATTTATTTTTGATTTATTATTATAAATAAATATGATATGATAATATGATCATTTTTTATAAGTATGTTTATTTTTATTTTACATATTCATTATGTATTTATTTATTTAAAAATATGCAATTATTTGTTTGCATAAAAATAACTTTATTTATTTTTAATTGTTTTATTTATTTAACACAAAATTTCAGTTGAATCAAATAGTGTAATTTCCAGTGCACCTCTAACCCAGGTGGCTAAACAACCAGTATCCTAGACTCACACACACACAGACACACACACACACTTACATTGGTGGTTTGGCTGTGTGACAGATAGGTGACTCGAGCAAAAGGGTCCGATAGTCCGGAGGTGTCTGCAGCTATGAGACCACGAGCCTGATACATGTGGCACCTCAGCTGGAATGAATACTGCTCTGAAGACACACACACACACACACACACACACACACACACACACACACACACACACACACACACACACACACAGGAACATTATTATGCAGTTTAGGGTGGCTTTACAGCATTGTTGCTTAATATGTGGCCTGCAGGCTGCTTGTGGCCTTAAGAAACCTGTTGTGCAGCCCCTGAACATGACATGAAGTGCATTGTATTTTAATATTATACATATAACATATACATGATATTTTAATAATTTACAATCCACAATCACATAAATGATGAATATTGCTTGACGAGGAAAAATCTTCGTCAGGGGCAGCCCTAGAAACAACATGGCGGACCCTATGGAAGAGGACCCGCTCTGTATGTAGATATAAACAGCTCATTTTAAGGTAATGAAAACACAGTGATTCTTAGTTTTAGGGGATTAATGAAAACATAGTTATGAATATTGTATTCCATTTCTGCCAATTCCCCCTAAATCTTACACATGGACCTTAAAAATACCAGTTTACATTACATTCATTCAACAACATTTTTTCTCTTACCATTAGTGGGATCTTGTGTGACTTGAAAACTTAATTGAAATGTAATGTAACTGTGATGCTGTGGATGTGAAACTAAACCAGAACCTGTTCTGTAAATTTTATATTTAATCGCCAATAGCAACTAGTGAAGACAGAATTAGGTTTGGAACCTAAGCTACAGTGACCTCCAGTCTTGTTCAGTCTGTTTCCAGTTAGTGAACAAACAGAAGCCAAAAACAGTAAGTGCTGCCATTTTGTGAAGTTCAAACACAAATTGCTAAAATAACCAAAGAGATGGAGGGACAATAATAATCCTCCTCTCACCTGCACACTGGAGGCTTGTTGGAGGGCAGCCAGCGTCAGCGCCCCCTGTGGTAGGACTGTACCCTGCAGGTAGGTCATCCAGCATGTGGCCAGAGTCTGAACAGCTCCCATACCACAGATACACATCCACCTTCGCTTGCACTGACAAGCCTGTAACCCGCTTCCCTGGTGGCTGCACACACACACACACACACACGTATGTATCAGTGTTTCTCTGCCAACTTTCCAACACTAACAAACACTGTAACTTCTGTGTGTGTGTGTTTACCTTCAAATACAGTGTGATTATCTTGCCACAGTGGATTCCTCGAGCCTCCTGGCTGCTGGAGAACAGCAGGTCTCTGGCTCGGACCCGAGCGTAAGCGATGCGCTTGTTGTTGCTCAGCAGCCACACAAAGATGTCAGGCACTGTGTGCTGGGGCTGCAGAGTGTGAGGACGTGAATGTGTGTGAGAAAAGTTTGGATATGCAAGTTAAATAAAGACAACAGCACGTCCCACACACAAGTCATCAGGATGTACATAAACACACACACACACACACAGGGTGAGTCCTGTACCTCCTCCACAAGGAAGCGTAGTTTGTGTGTGAGCTTCGATGCATCCTGCAGCATCTCTTTCAGACCACCAGCTTTTCTCTTCCTCTCTCCTAAAGACTGGGCCTCTCCTATCATGCTCTCCTGCAACACACACACACACACACACACACGTTATTATGATGCAGGATATTTTGTGCTTGTTGTTCGGTTTGTGTGTGTGTTTGTGTGTATCTCAGATTCCCCCACCAGTTCCTGTTTGCACATGGTGAGCCGTTTCCTGTCCAGCTGCGTCAGGTAGCTCGACTTAAGCTCCGCCTTCAGCTTGGCCTCTGCTACTGTGATGAAACTCCTGCAGAAACACAGTGAATTTTACAGGCTTGACTGTCACTACTGCAAGAGGTCGCTTGGTAGGAACAATCAAATATTCTGTTGGTCCTTGTTCAGTGTTTACAGCAACAGTGAGAACATGTAACATGAGCATCAGCAGGTGAAAAGAGGCAGCTGGTGACAGGTGTATCATGGACGTCACACGTCTGTCTACACTCGACAGGTAGACAGACTATACAGTCATAGAGTATGTTGGCCCTGTTATTTCATAGCTCAGCATCACATTTAATCCATTGGCACCACTGGAACATTATACAGGTGTATCAGACATTATCAGGCTGTTTAATTATATACACAGCAACTGGGTTTACATTCCTTCATTCACTTTGTGATGAAGAGCAAACATGGGAAGGTTTGCTTTGTCTCTACTGAATAAGAGACGGCTGTTCAATAACTAATAGCTGTTTTACACTCTTTGCTTAGAGAACAATGGCTGCAGTAAGTGAAAGCTTTGGATTACTGAGCCTTTTCTCTTGTTTAATGAGCAGAGACAAAGTGTGCAGTGAAAAGGAAAGTAGTAATTCCAAGCATGAGGAAAAACATGGGCAGGAAAATGCAAAACTAAGGTAACACAGGCCTCCACCCCAGCTCCTCCTTTTCATGCTGTGTCTGACTTATCAGTGTCATTTCTGTTTGTCATTCATACTGCTCTGATCTGTTCCAGGGGGTCTTAGCTGCTGCTCTACCTGCCTTTGGCTTTCCATGGAGGCGCATGGAAGGGCAGAGAGGTGTGCTCTCTCTGCCTCAGGCTTTCCTCATTTGCATGTGGAAGGGCAGAGAGGTGTGCTCTCTCTGCCTTAGGCTTTCCATGTAGGCGCATGGAAGGGCAGAGAGGTGTGTTCTCTCCACCTTGGGCTTTCCATGTAAGAACATGGAAGGGCAGGGAAGTTTGCTCTCTCTGTCTTAAGGCTTTCTACGTAGGCATGTGGAAGGGCGGAGAGATTTGTTTTCTCCGACTGAGACTCCCTGTGTAGGCCTAGGAAAGACAGAGGGGCCCCAGAACAGAGCCATACCACCAAATATAATACTGCAAATGTAAATGAAGTTTTCTTTGACTAAAGTGTTCCTGACTGAACAATAATTGTGTTCTGGACCAACTTCTATTTTAATGTAGGCTCTGATGTAAATATATTCTTTGTCATAATGGAGCAGTGAGAAGCTTGTTGTCACCTGAAACCATTTTTTGTTCAAATGCACCTTTAACTGGCCAGACTATGATGAAACACTTTTCTATAAAAAATACTACACTTACAGTGACAGACATGTTTATTTAATTTCTATAAAGCAATGCTGTTAAGACTTTCCCAGCATTGCTGTAGTGAGACACAACAGTCTTATCGTGCTCTGATTAGACTGACTGAATACCTGGCGTCCATACAGAATTCTTTGAGGACGATAATGAGCAGACGCAACGCCCCTGGATCTGACTTCTTGTGTAGCTCTGCTGCACTGGCCACACCCTCCTCCTAAAAGACAGGATTGAAAAATGTTCATTAAGTTCAGATTCCCATGAGGTAACCGCTCACAACAGATCATGTTGATATTCTGATTAGTGAAAATGACATGTCATGTGTGTGTGTGTGTGTGTGTGAGACGCTGTGTACATACAAACAAAACAGCTATATTCTCCAGTATGTTCGAGTTGTACAGTCGGTACGTTCTGTTCTCCCAGTGAGTCAGCACATTTATACACGGCTTCTGCTTCTCCAGGGGAAGATACATGTAGTACCTAAAAGTACACAGACACATGCAAACACAGTTACCGGTATCTATGCAACGACAACAATGAAAGCAAACATAATGTGAAGCTAAAAAATGTTCTTTTTTCTAAAAGATCATTTTAAATATCTAGATTTACTTTCAGGCAAGTCATTTAGTCCCATTTATTAATTGGGACTTTAATAATTAAAAAAAATCATCTTAAAGCTAAGGTTGGTTGTTTTATTTTGGTGTTATTGGGCAAAAACCCTTAAGTAAACTTTAAGCATATTGTACTTCAACACTAGACATCTGCACCTCCTCTTGGCTCTGTTTTCTAGATTTAGTAAATCTAGCCCATGAAAGGAGACTTTGGTCAATCACTGGTCATTTCAGAGAGAGGTCATTCTTATTGGCTGTTCTATAAATGCAGAAGTACGTGCACGTCTCTTCAGTGAAAGCCTGATTCAGTAGTGGAGAATTCGTAGAGAAAGTTGCTATTCCAGCATTGGCAACAACTATCTACGCAACAAAGCAACCCAGAATAGGAAGGCGGACTTTTCATAAAGAGTCTAAAAGAGAGTCTGACAATAAACAAAACAAACCACCTTTCCGTATCGGCAAAGCGTTTCAGTTATGGACAGAAAATGTATCTAACAAGAGCCAAAAACTGTGGCTTCAAGTTTAGGTTTATGTAGCTAATGTTAGCTAGAGCCTCAAATCACAGTGTGTCCTTTTCCTCATTTCCCACCACTGCTGACCCCTTCGCCAAGAGGAGAGTGGGGAGCAGCCCCGAAGACAGACCCCCAGTCAGCAGCCGCAGCAACCCCAGAACCCAAACAGCTATGGGGGACAGCTCTGACTCTCTGCCAGATCAGCAAACTTTCTGTTGCTGCTGTTACACAGGTTAGACCCAGCGCTGCCACTGGCCACTAGCCCACTGGAACAACGGGCACTGGTGGGTTTGCACTGGCTGTATTAGAGCCATTACAGCCACCAGTTGAAGGTCTGTGACTCTGCTGCTGCCCGCTCTCCTCCTAGGGAAGCAGTCCACAGCGGCGAGGAGTGACGCAGAGGGACCGTGAGGTGGCTAGCTAACTAATTCTTGTCTCATTTGTGGTCTCAAAACCAGCGAAAGATCTCTATAATTAAATCAGATTAAAATAAATCAATGTAGGGTAAACACTGGGTTACCGTATGAGGCCTGTGCATATGCCTGTGGTCGTATGGTGGGAGAGGCTTAGGACAGAGAAGAGAGAGCTGTAGGAGGAGGCTGCATTTCCAAATTCTGCTGTTTTTGTGCCTTGTGCAGATTTCTATCCAGCTTTAACTCCAGGTCTGGATCTTGCAACCATATCTTTTCTAGAGTGATTAAAAGCTCGGGAAAGTGCTTATCTGCCGGGGAAGACAATGAGATGTGGTGGAAAGTGGCTGAAAAAGTAAGTAAGTAGATCTGGAGCTAAGATTTTTCTGTCAAAATACTGTTTCAAATTTCCAGAAGGTACTTTCAGACTCAAGAATGTGGCCATCAAAGAAACTGACTCCAAAGATTGTGAGGTGTAATTCAGCATGTCATTATGCTGTAATCTCTTCTGGGAGCCACATTAGCCACGTTCCTGCAAAAGTTACACAGCCTTGCTTTAAGACCCTGTTTCCCTTCCAGTGCAAAGTCAGCTGTAGTGCAAAATACAGCTGCAATAAAATCTATATCATGCAGAAGTACGCACAAACAGAAAAATATCTTCTTAAGGTTCAACAGAGCCTCAAAAGTCAAACAACAAAGCGACTCAACTTGTTTCCTTCGACGATGAGTGGTTTTAGCGGGGGTGTGGTGGACTTAGAGGATGAGGGGAACTCTGGAGCCTCTCTGGGTAGGAGAGGGGAGGACGGGGAGGTGGGCGAGGAGCTGAGAGAAGAGGAGGAAAACAGGTCACCGCTGTCTGGGACTTCCAATGCTTTTCGCCTTCTGGCAGCAGGACTGGGGGCCGGGACGGTGGGCTGCTGCTCCAAGACATTACCATAGTTACCTGAGGGAGGAAACCAAAGAAGAGGAGGGTTTCTTTATGAATCACCAGCGATAGTGGAAAGTAACTAAATATCTTTACACAAGTAATGTACTTAAGTACAGTTTTGAGGGTCTTGTACTTTACTGTATTTCTGCTCCACTACAGTTCTGGGGCAAATATAGTACTTTTTTACTGCACTACATTTATTTGATGACTTGAGTGGCCAAGTGTTGGAGATATCGGTTGTAGAAACGTCTGCCTCCTCTCCAATATAAAGGACCCAGTTACTCAAGATAATTCACAGACCTTGTTATGAGCAAGTGCTAGCTAACATTACAGCTCAGTCAAGGTGGACGCCATTAATGATTACATCTCAATCTGTCATAAGCATGAGCCTCTTTCGTTGATGAGTAGATGCACAATCCTCTTTACGAGCAACACTTGAAAACAGAAGGGAGGAACAGGGTGAGGACAGTCAAACTGGCGACTCACCCAGGGAGAACTCGAAACTGATGGGCTTGTCTCCGATCTTCCTGTCAATCATGGTGGCTTCAAACAACGCCCCAAACAGCAGGAAGCTCTCGTTGTTGTCTGGATTCAGCTGCACACAGATTCATCTCCATTATTCATTTATCTGTTTGTCAAATAGACTTTCGGTGTCATAATTTAAAAAAATACTTCTCCCTCAAAATTACCAGCTGTATATCAGTTACTCACCCAGTGTTACACTGAATTTGTGACGAAAACTTTGTTTTTCTTGCATGAAAAAGGCAAACGTTTTTCATGAATTGAAGTCATTGGGAGCACATTTACAAACAGCAAAACTGTATCAAAACATCGATTTACAAACTCTCACACAACTCGTGCAGTATAATGCAAGTCTCATTTATCCAGTTGTGTACTCAGTACTTCCCAAACATAAAAACAAACTATTCACTATTCTTTGGCCATGGGAGGGTGTAATTGTTCTGCAACAATGTTTTGGTTGGTAGTCTGTGTCAAGTGGCGTCCACATGAATGCCAGGACCCAAAGTTTTGCGGCAGAACATTGCATTGTAACAAGATGACTGATGTTATTTCCCTCACCTGTCAGTGATTTTAATTTTATGGCTGATTGGTGTATTTATAACCACCTGGTGTGACACAACCACATGGTATTATTAATTTTCTACATTATAGGAAGACACTGAAGACATTATTAAAAAAAAAAAAAACCCTTCCTACCGCAGGTGGAGATTCCACAGGCAGGACCTCCACCACAGCTTTTCCCTTGTCATCTTCAGCAGCTCCTCCTGCTGCTGCTCCTGCTCCTCCTCCTGCAGGAGTCTTACCATCCTTCCCTCCACCTTTTCCTGCTTTAGCATCCTTTAATGGCTTCACCATTCTGCTGAGTTTGGACTCCGAACCTGACCCTCCAGACAGGATCTCCACTGTCAGCTCCATGTATACCCGACCCCTGACACAGGCAGGAATTGGATATTTCTTTGGTCAATTATTACTCTCAGGTTTTTTTTATAATAAAATGTTAAAATAATTATTATATTTTAACACTGACCTGTAGGACACGCCCTCTCCAATGCCCTCATTAAGCTCTGCTGTGTCGTCACCTAATGTATAGTTTCGGGCAGAGCCGTACAGGTTGATCCAAGCAGGACCAAAAGTTGGTAAAAACCCTGGAAAAAGAGAGAATAAGATGCAGAGAGATGAACAGTGGTCACCAGAAACAGTTCCTGCAGTGACTCCTCCCATCTAGAATATTATTCCTGTCTTTCCTTGCTTCCTTCCTCACTCCCCTGCACATATTTGTCCTTTACCTAAACTCTTCCTCCTTTCCTCTTACCTTCCCACCCCACATCTCCCCCTTCATCTCTCCTCACCTCTGTCGCCGTCCTGCTCGTTGGAGATGCGCCTCAAGTCAAAATAATGGGTTCCTATGGCAACATCGCTCATGCTTCCCTCATCCCAGACCTGTGAGGAGAGAGAAGCCAGAGTCAACACATAATTAGGGCGTGGCTGCTTTGAGTGACAGGTGTGTGCCATCCGTTGACAAGTCGCTACCACAGCAACAACACTGGTTAGGTATGGTAACCATGGCGAAATGGTCATTGTAACGTTTGGTCACCTAAAAACGTCTTGTTCAGCCCCTAACAGACAACCAATCGCTGTCACTGATGTTCAGTTTTTCTGATAAGTACATTTTGAATCGATTGTTTTCTAGCTTGTTTTTCACTAATGAAAATTAGCATTAGCATTATTACAGTTTACCATAGCTGCACTGTGCTAACCAAGGTAGCAACTAGCGTTAGGGTTAGCTCCAACCTGTCATCCAAAAACCCTTCTGGCTCTAAAAATCCAAGATGGTTACTAAAATGCCAAACTTGGGGCTTTAAAACCGGAGTTCATGGACCAGTGGGTGACACCACAGTGGTTAGATCCATTATTTATACAATTTATGTCATAAACACATCAGAGTGTGAAGATCAGCCTCTCAACTCTGGATGGGAATATCCAAGGAGCACGTAACGGCAGCGTCATTGTTGTATCATGTACTCTAATGGACTTGTATAATTCAGTTCTGCAAACTGGGGTCAAATTGGCAGAAAGCCAGTCCTTCCTTCTCTACATAATGCTGAGGTTCAGACCTGAATCTTCAGTCTCTGACACAGAGGGGGAAACATCTCTTGGAAGATGATCTGCTCGTTCCACACGGGGTCAGCTGTGGACCTCTGAGTGGATGTGCGACCCTGAGTGCAAAAGTAAGAAGAGGATTTACATGAAACAATGTGCTGAATTTCAAACAATCATTCAATAACTGTTAAGAAACCTGTACAATAGCTGCTGTGATCTTAAAAGCAGCTTCAGGATTAGTTTACAAATCAGCAGTTAATTAAAGTGACATCTGCTAGCCGTTGATATCCAACCTACCATATTTTTGAAGAAGCTGACGACTACATATGGGTCTATGAGTGCTGTGTTGTCTCCTATGAAGGCTTTGGTGACATTGGCCATGATGCTGGAGTTATTTCGAGGAAGGCCTTCAGCCCGATACACCTTCACACAGAAACGAGCCCACGGTCGCTCAGAGGGAAAACCTTCTGGTATCAGCAGGTTCCTGAGGAAAAGGACATCACAGCAACACATATGTATTTTTTAACCCAGTGCAGAGTCCTCTGAGGACTTTGAGTATTCACAAAAAAACATTTTTGTGTTTCCAGAGGAACAGGGATGATTGGTCAAATGTTATCTTAAAAATAGCAGAGTATCGTCTGCATATAGGGAGGAGTATCAGATGGCACACTGAAATGTGTTTTAATGATAAAATTACATTAATTTATCATGTAAATATATACAACTGTCTGTGATTTAAGTCAGTAGGTAGTTGTACTTGTACTATATCCAATTTAAGGGTCAACCATCGACCTTTTCATGGGCCCCCCTTGGCCTTGGGCCGGGGTCATCTGTATCCTCTGACAGCTGTTATTAATGAAGGCATGAGGTCACAGGAACGACCAATCACAGCCATGCTGATATTCGCTACAACAGCATGACCTCGAGTGTGGTGTTACTTAAATAACAAAAGGATAACAGTAAGAAATAGACGAGTATCATACTTGTCTATCTGCTCCTCAGCATCTTGTGCTTTTTGTCCTGGCTGCATGGCATCTCCTTTCGCCGAGACGCTGATGTCACACTTCACGTAACCTTTGACTCCAGTGCTGATGTCACTAGGATTGGTCAGCATTGCCCATTTATTGATGAACTGGTGACCTGAAGGAACAAGAGAGAGACAGTAGAGGGACCTTTAAGTGGGACAGAGAGTGAAATCACTTTGAAGGCAACATGCAGCTGCCGTTAACCTCAGAAAGAGATGAGCTACCTGGCTGTTTGTAGACTGTCCACACATCCAGCTTAAAGGATCCCACAAAGAAACTCCTCAGCATTTTAGAGTGCATCACCTGAAGACAGAAAGATACACAGAGGAGAGACACTTGAAATTGATAGGCCACTGAAAAATCTGGCAACCGAAAAGTGCACCTAGTGATTTCTAAACAAGTATAATCATGTAAGCTTTCTGCATTTATATTTACTCACTGTCAGCTTGATGACTTTGTCGAAGAATATCTCTTTGTGGGCAAAGAAGTCGAACACGAAATACTGACGGACAGAAGAGAAGGGGACAGTTAGACTGAGACACAGGTTCTTTTGAACTGGGTCTCTCAGATGAGTAATACCAGTGGGTTTTTCACATTGCCCTAATTTATTCTCACCTCATTGTAAAAGGGAGCGTTGGTCCCTTCTTTGACTGATGTCTGTTTCTTCTCATCGCCGATCTCAATCACCACACTGGGGTCGATGTTTTCTCCCACCAGTTGCCGGGCCTCAGTGATGTTAATGGCAATCTGCGGGTCAGATAAACAGTTATACACTACAGCACATTTATTCCGATTTAGGCCTAACAGCATCCTGTTTATTACACATATTTATAAATAGTATATCTCACACTGTAAAGCACATCCTTTCTGTTGTCTGTTGTATTGTCTTCTTAATATTGTGTATATTTTCCTTCATATTTCAAACTGAATTTCTTTCATCAACCTTTTGCATCATAATCTTTTTCTGATTTTGTCTTAATTACATTTAACCCAAATATTGTCCATAACTGTGTGTTCTGTGTGTCGTTACCTGAAAACTCTGTGGTTTCCCTTCACTCTTCTGGATGAGAGTTTTCAGTTTGACCCTGTGGAAGTTTCAGTGTACAGGTCAGTGTCTCAATCTAAATACTAACAGAGTGATACAGAGGTGTCAGCCCAGTCGCCAGAAGCAAATGTTGGCATTGTATGTTCCTGCGAAACATGTATTGCAATTGTATGCTTCATATGTATCATATCAGAGTTTCTAAAGTGACATAGTATATAAGCTGACTTTGTCATCGTGAGGTGGAGGGAATGTCAGATGGTGTGATACTCAGGCGAGATGCTTGCCAAGCAGCAGACCACTGTTTGAGATCCACATACAACAGAACTGACTTTTTAGCCACCATACATGGGTGTTTTTTTAGTGATCTTTTACTGTGTTGTGGATCCCCGATATCATCAAAACAGATGGATCGGATATCGGAAAATGCAACCTATACCTTAGGCGATCCTTTCCCTTTAAATCTATTGCGACGCGAGCTACGTTATATGTCATGGAGCGAAGGAGAGAATCTGCTGTGTGGAGAAATTTCACACTATTTCAACTGCTGTTGCACAATTGTTTATTTTTGTTAACAATAAATAGTTCATCATTGCATTAATCTGTTTCATCTTGTTTCATTTTATCTTAGGAAAGAACTGTGTAGTCATCAATGCCTGATGCCTCTAGTCTTTTCTGTTCTACATGTAAAGGTATATAGCTTTTTAGGTCAACCATGGTATCGGATTGGTATCGGGTATCGGCTGATACTCAAAGCCACAGCATCAGGATCGGTATTGAAACTGAAAAAGCTGGATCAGTGCATCTCTATGCCATTTGCTATATATCCCCATGAAAAAGGCAACTCCATCTCCATCATGTTTTTTTTTTTTTTGTAAAATAGTCAAATAGCATCTATCTAAATGATATGCTTATTCCAAATAAACTATAATAAACTATTACAATTGTTAAAATGATAATTTCTCATTTTCTTTGGTATTTTTTGTGATATACAGACATGTAATGATAATTGCTGACTAATATGTATGCTGATGTTATCCAATGTCAAGTCTCTGATCGTCTGACGAGATAATATGTCCACGATAGCACACACAATAGAGCCCGTCATAATAGCATGCACTGGGGCCATCATAATTACCTTATGCCACTGCTGCCAGGATAGTACTACAAAAAGCAAGTGTTTTTACTAAGACATTGCTGCTTTCCAGCAGGGACAGCGCCACAAAAAGCAAATAGTTTCTACCAGAACATTGCTGTGTTTCCTGCCAGGAAGGTGTCACAAAATGGGAGTATTTCAGCAGTTAAAACATGATCTTTTCCTAACCATTAACAAGTGCTTTTTGTGCCTAAACATAGACTCACAAGTCAGTCTTTAGTTAAGCAAAGCGTCTAAAGACTGATGTCTTTCTCCCTGATTTTGTGTTTAGATGGGCGGATACAATTTCAAAGTTTAAAAAAACTCCCTACGTTGCAGAACCAATAGTAAATCCGCAGGGCGGTCCTTCGGTGGCTCGCTGAACTCTTGTGCTCGTAAACATAGTCCGACTGCGTTAAAAGTTTTAAACAAAGTCGCTGTAAGTCCTTCATTTCCACAATCTTGTGGACTGAGCACACGTTTGATAAAACAGAGTTAAATCTCTCGGCATTCGTTTTCAAGCTCTCTGTGTGTTTGTGTCCTTGCGGACGAGAAAAGGGGGAGCGCACATTTCTGGGAGGGAGTGTCCTTTTAAAAAATGCAAGAGGCGTTGCTTTGTTGCCGGCCGTTTTCTCCGGTGTGTTAAACACACTTTAGAAAGGAGTGTCCCCAGACTATGAGAAGGCGGAGATCTCTGATTGTCTGG
Organism: Epinephelus moara; assembly: GCF_006386435.1. Classification (NCBI taxonomy): domain Eukaryota; kingdom Metazoa; phylum Chordata; class Actinopteri; order Perciformes; family Serranidae; genus Epinephelus; species Epinephelus moara. The sequence continues at coordinate 9,784,222 of NC_065512.1, read as the reverse complement.
TGGCGAGACTAGCCTAAACATAACTAGTTAACCACAGCGGGGTTGAAAAGTGAAGAAACAAAGTTTTAATGTATCCACTAGGGCTTAGCGAGTACAGCATTATCTGTATCTCTGTGTGTATCTATTCAACCAACTAAATTATCTGTATCTGTACTCAGACTGGGTGGAGTTTATGCCAGAAGTGGGTGGGATTTAAATAGAATGTGGGTTGGGCCTAATCAAAAGTTGTTATTTTAAGCCTGAAATTTATATAGATATTTATAGATATTTATTACCTATGAGACAAGAGTAACAGATTAAACATAGCTACCCAAGTGACGATTTTCCTTTATCACAAGTACAGTTAATGACACATTTTACTTGTATGACATTCGTACTCCTCACAAGGACATTATCTTTACCGGATACTCGTTTCATCTGAGTATTCAGCTCAACCCCCAATATCAGCTGAATAATGACACACAAATGTAACGTATCCGTGGTTTGCAGAAACACACAATGCCAACATGTATTCTGGTGATTGTGTTGGAAATAAGTGCCTGTAACAGCTACTCATGATCAGGACACAGTAAAGTGTCATCCAGACTGATCAGCACAACACAGTCAACCACAAACACACACAACACTGAATTAATGAAGCACAAAGATGAACAAAAGCTGGACACACAGGTGACAGGATCCGCCGTTCCAAACTTCATATCTACTTTAGGAAGGTTGACAATAATTTCTGATGTGTTGGAGCATCAACAAGGCATTTTGTTTTTAATGTATGACATCAAATGCACCACTACAAATAGTACTTTGGGGGTGAATTCTAACTATATTACTTTTACTTTTCAATATCTGCTCCTAAACACTGTATATACCAGTAATGGAGTGTGAATACGTCATACCTCTTATTGTTTGGTCTGATTCTGGTTCTGACTTCAGAGGTTCCTGGTTGGTCCTCAGTGTTTTCTCCCTCCAGCAGTTGAGACTCTTCAGGGGGCACCTCAGCCTCACTTTCTACAGAAACACACACACTGACTTTATTTTGCACAACTTCTTTAAGCCAGAAAACCTGATGTGTATGATCTACACTGCACTAACTGTGAGCTCCGTATCAGTGGCAAAGGTCAGTGAGGTTGTGCTGTGCATGCTTACAAATCTTGGCAAACAGTGTGAGCTCTTGGTCGTCAGCCATCTTTTAAGCTAACTAGCAACAGAAGTGACATAACTCAAGAGGGAGAGAGAGTTTTGGTGTGAAGTTCTTTTTTAGTGTTATGGTTGTGGCTCTGAAATGACTTTGGAATATTCAACACTATGCAGATGTTCATGTCAGATTCATTCACACTGACTGATCCCGCCCCCACATCCTGTTTAACGCAGACACATTTGAAACCACAGAAGATAATGACCACGTTAAAATCATTTCAGAGGACGTTTATTAGCACACTGGTTAAACAGGGCCAATTACATCCTGTGATGAATGACGCTCTGTGCCCTCAGAAACCGAAATGACCCATAATTACTGTTACAGCAGAATTCAACATGTGACTGTTTGACAAGGGTTAGTCTCACCCACAGTGATATGACAGGTAGAATTACTCTATTGTACACTGTAAATACAACCAAGATTGTGAGGCTGTGTGAGTGAGTGTTGTGCGTGCGTGTATGTGTGTTTGTTTTCCAGGCCTTACCCACAGCTCCCTTGTTTGCCAGGACCAGGTCTGTGTTGACTTTCTTCTTCTTCTTTTTCAGGCCAAACATCAACTTGGCCTTTCTGCTCAAGGAAGAGGGAGAGAACTTTCTGTCAGTCAGATCTTATTTTTAACCTCCTCTGCTACAAATTACCTTCATAACAGGAGTTTATCTTTGTCCCTGGGGTCCCATACGCTCTCCAGTTCAACACACATTAACATCCCTATTGTGTTCATGCCACTTTCTCATCACTCTATGTCCCTAAAATAGCTTTGGCTGACTCTGCATATCAATACATAAAACATGTCAGACAAAGAGCCATAGACAGATTGAAATGTAAGATTAAAACTGATGAGTGCAGACCCTACACTGTAGCCTACGCCACTGTGAGCATTTGTACTTATGCGGTGGTGTGTCTGTGTCACTCTGCAGTTACACCTCCAAAACACTTGTCGGCCGTGGGGTTTCTGTGAAGTGCTGTAAAGTTTAGTTGATTCAAAACACACATTAAACATGGCTTAATAGCGACAGTTTCAAACGCAAGTAGATAAATCAGCTTCACTATAACTCCTAGGATTCACAGACAAACACTTGTCTTTATCTGGACACATTTTCCCCACAAATACAACATGCTAATATTATTAGCACAAGCTTATGGCATTTTACATTGTATAAATTAGCCTAGCAGCTAGCGTAGATTTCCTCTGCTCATATGAAGCCAGGATAAATCACACACACAACTTAAAATGCTATTTTTGTGGAGGCTTTATTGTCTTCACAATTTATTGTTTCTTATCTGTGAAATTAAAGTAAATAATGTTTCCACTGAGGGAAATGGTTTCAGCTTACAGAAGGCTACAGCGTAGGGTATGGTCAGCGTAGAGCCTATGCAGAGGTATAAATCTCGCTTAAAAGTGTGTGAAGAGGTTTTCATACGCTTCTTTTCCAGGTCTTTTATCACGAACTGTAACCTGTTTGGAAATGGGAATTAAACTTGTTGTCTCCCTTAGCCAGCCCTTTTTTCCTTCCTTAAAACTACAGTTGGTAACGTTTATTAAAATAAGTTCGTGTCATATTTGCTGAAACTGTCACTATATTCCTACAGAAGTACATGAGACAAAAAAATTGTGTCCCTACTACTGGTTCTAATGGCCTGCTCGTGAACTGTGGTCAAACTGTAAAACTAGGCATTCATTAATTCATTCATTTTCCATGACTGCTTATCATGTTAGGGGTCGCAGGGGGGCTGGAGCCTATCCCAGCTGACACTGGGTGAGAGGCAGGGTTCACCCTGGACAGGTCACCAGACTATCACAGGGCTGACACATACAGACAGACAACCATTCACACTCACATTCACACCTACGGACAATTTAGAGTCACCAATTAACCTGCATGTCTTTGGACTGTGGGAGGAAGCTGGAGTACCCGGAGGAAACCCACGCTGACACTGGGAGAACATGCACACTCTGCACAGAAGGGCTCCCCCACCCTGGGTTCAAACCAGGAATCCTCTTGCTTTGAGGCGACAGTGTTAACCACTGCATCACTGTGCTGCCTCAAACTGGCATCACTAATCAAATATGAATCAAGATTCTGTTTTGTCAGTTGCCAGTCACAGCAGCCTCACACATGTAGGCAGGGGTGTTTCTCTTGGGTTCAAGGGATCTTCCACTGGCACTTTTTTTTTTTTATAAACAAGCTCCATTTTGATGCTTTTTTATGCACTCTGGCAGCTTACGTGTATTAACAGTACAGAAACATTCCCATTTTGAATCAATTATTTCCATTGTGAACTAGAAAATGGTTGGGGGCTCACTCAGCACCCTATCCGGGACCAGATTTGGCCCGTGGGCTGTAAGTTGAGTGTGACTGCTGTATAGGATGTGGCTGCAGCAGCAATCAGCCAATCACACGTCACATTAAATTACAGATTGCTTGTGGTGATTGGCTGTGAGCTTTTTTGAGATCTGGGTACATAAAAGATTGAGGCAGGTATCACATGACTGGAAAAGCTTCGATAAGACTTTGTACTGGGTCCATCGATACCTGCAGGTATTGAGTACCAATTACCAGCCCTACTCACTAGTGCAAAGGTTTTCGGCTAACTTCAGTCATGTAACATATGAGTCGTACCATTTACAAAACATAATTTATGCTGCTTGCATAAAATCTGCAACCTAGATTTTCTTTTACACCTGAAATGTGGTGTTTTTTCTAGGTTTTTTTTCTGACCTTAATCCTATGATATCTTAATTGGAATAATGCTGATATTTTCCTTATGAGTGTTGACAAAAGCTCTTTTTTCCACTCAGTGTTAATGCTCCTCCACCACCAGTTTCCAGAACAAAAAAGATCCTTATCTGAAATCTTATTAAACATAAAAGATAAGGGGAGACTTCAGGTGAATGGGGTTAAATTTTAAACTCATAGATATTACCATGAAACTTCCCTGGTTGATTACTTAGATTAAGACAATTATTTTTTTGTGTTACAGGCTTTCTGAAATGTGATGTTTAAATATGCAAAAATACATTATCTAACTAAATTTGTTCCAATTTGCATACATTTTAAAAACAGAAATCGGAACACTGGATGAAACCAGGTTTAAAATTCTTGTTTCATTTTGTTGACACACAGAGTCAAAGGTTTTGCAAAGTGAATTTTGGATATCACTTTTTTTTTAAATCACTGCATAAATACAACCCCGTTCAAAATTCTTGTCTTATTTTTTTTTTCAACATATTTGGGTAAGAGGTTTTTTAAAGAGGGAACTCCGTGAATCAGAAAATACTGTCAACAGCCATTAAAAAAATAAATTGGTACCATGTTTTTAGGAATAAAACTTTTTCTGAAGCAGGCTATGAATGATATTTGAACAAATCCCTCTGTAAAAACCTCCAGAGTATAGACAGAAATAAAACTAGATATGGATTACATATCACCAGGAAATCTCAGAGTAGATTACTTACATTAAAATTATTATTTTTGTATTAGGAATTTTCTGAATTGTTATGTTTAAATATGTAAATGAGGCATTATCTAGTTAATTCTTTGTATAAATTTCCAGAACAAAAACCTGCCCATGTGTATTTCGGATGTTTTCTTTCCACTACTCTGACAGTAGACTCCCCTTAAGAATATTTAATGTAACGTATTTAATGAAGTTGTTTAGAAAAATTCAGATGCAGCAAAATGTTCAGAAATCCTTTAAAGTGCAACTGCTCACCGGCGCTGTGTTGCAGGACTGTCTGAGGGATTCATCATGCTGAAGTCCAGAGAAGTCTTCTTGTTTTTTTACGAACAAGTTCCTCAGTTTACATCTAAAAAGTAACTTCCAGCAAACATCTGGTTGCTTTCCTGCGCTCTGAATGCTGAAGGTTGTCAAAGGATTTGTTGCCTCGTCATCTCCCTCCTCTCAAGACATAAGGCATAAGATATAAGACATCGTCCCTCTCTTGGACAAAGCTGAGTCATACAATGTACATTCATCACCTGAGTGGCCCTGGTTAGTTTACATTACAGAATTATCCTGTCAGCTTTCTGGTCAACATTATTTGCTCACAACTTTTCAGCCTTTCATCATCTGACATGACAGCACTGTAAATAAAGACTTATGGAAACATCCCTCAACTCGTCCTCACGGAAAAACCAGCGCCCTCTCCTCATGCCCAAATCATTCACTTGATCCAGCCTTACGTGTCCCTCAAACCTGACTGTCCAGCTCAGCTCCTTCCTCCTCGGGCTAAAGAAAATATTTTGATCCTATCTCGCCCCGTGTTTAACTTGCTGTGGTTCCAGCAGCTCATTTTCTTTACAGTGTTGGGTTAGTTTGTGGTTTAGGTAGAGGGACCTGCCCTTCTCGCTCCATTTAGGAGCTATTCACGTCTCAGAGAGTATCACTGTTTACTAACGCTGCTCACGCAACAATGTTCTCATGTGAGGGTTTCGACTCAGCAGCGTTTTCATATCTAGCAGCCACTTGCATATTATACCTGCAAATGGTAAACTGATAGTTTATTAAGCTTAAAGTAGTGGTTATTTTACTGTTAACAAGCAGTCATTCATTCATTCTCTGTCTGTAACTGCTTATCCTGTTAGAAGTTGCAGGTGTGCTGGAGCCTATCCCAGCTGACATTGGGTGAGAGGCAGGGTTCACCCTGGATAGGTCACCAGACTATCACAGGGCTGACACATAGAGACAGACAACCATTCACACTCACATTCACACCTACGGACAATTTAGAGTCACCAGTTAACCTGCATGTCTTTGGACTGTGGGAGGAAGCTGGAGTACCTGGAGGGAACCCACACTGACACAGGGAGAACATGCACACTCTGCACAGAAGGGCTCCCCGACCTTGGGTTCGTACCAGGAACCCTCTTGCAGTGAGGCGACAGTGTTAACCACTGTTATCAAGCGATGAAATGATAATTAATAATGTGTACTCATCCGTAGTAATGCCACAGCTGTTGCTGTAACAATGACAACTCCTCAAAATGGCAACACATTAGCTGCCACAAACACCCTCCCTACATTGTTTGTGGTTCCCGAACAATCACTTCACTGTCACTGTATTTGCCCTGACAATAGGCGGTATCCACCCACCAGATGTTGCTTACCAGAAAAATGTAAACAGATGCTTCAAGACATATAAAAATACTCTGCTTTTGAATAATAATTTGTGTCTAGTATCTGCAGAGCTGCACGATAATATTGGCACGTCATCGGTATCAGATGCTAAAACGCTGCACAGCTGTTCACTGATGGTTTTACAACTCTGGAAAGCACCCATGGTGGCAGCCATTTTATCTTCAGTCTAATGTGATCATTCCATTATACAGTCAGGGTTCCCACACCTTCTTAAACATCATATTCAAGGCCTTTTCAATGACAATCCAGGCCCAGTTCCCTCAAAATCAAAGACCTGACGTGACTCAGTTTAAACATAGATCAAGGTTAATTCGGCCCTGCTACCAGAAGAAATGTTGGCATTGAAGGTTTCTGCAAACCACGAATAAATTACAGCTGTACGTTTCTTTGTATCATATCAACGTTTCTAAAGTGAGCAGACGTTGTCATCAGGAGGTGGAGGTAAAGGTGGATGATATGATACCTGGGTGAGATGCCTGCCAAGATGCAGACCAACGGAGACCACTGTTGGAGACAGTCAGAATAAAACCAGCGGTTTAATACTGACATAACTCAGCTTCCTGTGGGGACAACTGCATCTAAACCAGGTATTCTGAGCCAAATAATGATCTTCTAATTGGGTTTTGTGCCTGAAGATAACCACACATTTACCACAGCAATGTTGAAACATAAAGAAAGGTTCAGTTTCAACGTGTCGGACTATAACGCACAAATGTGACATATCCATCATGTGCAGAAACGTACTTGCCAACATTTATTTTGGTGAGTGTGAGTGAGTTGGGCTAATTATTGTTACAACACTGAGAATTTTCATAATGAGAAATCAGAAGCTTTACAGAAGCTTACAGACAATTTAACAACAATGCAGCAACTGTGGGAGACACACGCAGACAGCGGCACGTAGCCTACGTTAACATTAAGTTTAAAAAAATATTTGGGTGTCTGGTGGCTTAGTGGGGAGAGCAGGCATCCCATATATGAAGGTAATGCTCTTGCCGCAGCAGCTGCAGGCTCAGTTCCAGCCTGCTGCCCTTTGCAGCATGTCATCCCCCCTTTCACTGTCCTATCTAATAAAGGCAAAAAATAAATAAATAAAAAATCCCCCCAAAAATCTAAATAACTTCAATTTCTTTCATTGCACAAAAGATATGAATTTAGGCACTTTCTAAGACCCATGTTAATTTATGTCTATTTTCAAAAACTGTCAAAGCCTTGATTTTTTTCCTGCAAATTTACAAATGTATAAGGATTTCAAGGACCTTTGGAGACTAGGGTTTAATCCTAGGAAACAACCAAACTACTTCTTATTTCCCAGGGAATACAATATGATGAAAAACAAGTTACGCTCTAGGCATAAACCAGAAAGGCTGATATACACAAAACATATGTATTACTACAAAGGACTTTACGTCCTCCCGTGCAGGGATGCAAAACTCAGCAGCACAACTTTAAGGTACTTAACATTAATCACCCAAAGTTGAGCCGGTTGTTCTGCTAGATAATCCTGCATTTTCCAGAGCTTCTGCTGTGCCAACAGTGGTGTCACTGAAGCGAACGAAGAGGACACGGTCTGAACACAACCCTCACAGGTGTGTGTGTTGCCGTTAGACAAAACAAGAAGTCCCTAAAAGTACATAGGACTTAAGGTTTACGGCAATCTTTAAACCTTTGGAAGATCCTTTCTCTTTCTCTTTTTTGGTTCAGTCTGGATCATGGAAACTAAACTACACAGACTTTACACAGATTAAGTTCAGATTAGCTAAGTGTTGACAATCCAAGCACAGTAAAACACAAAGTTAGCCTGTAGATTCAAGTGGTCCCCCTACCTTAGTTTGGGATCCATGGCTGCAGTCAGAGATCAGTGTCACTCATCAGTTCAGTCAGCTGGACACGCTCTGCTGCATCCTGTGTGCATGTGTTGGCTCAGACAGAGTTAGACGTTAAGATGGAGTAACAGCCTGACATAGTGATTGGTGGATGAACTGTTTGTTCAGAGGATGAAGTTGTAAAACAGAGGGAGTATGTGACTGATGCATGGCCAGCTCCTTATTCATTTGAATAGCTGCTGGTGAGTTCAAGAGTGTCTCCAGAAACAGCTCCCATAAAGCAGTATTAGTAGTAATCTGGATACTGTTGGTAGAAGTAGTAGTATTCATTGTATTGTATTAATATCAGCAGTCAGACATCCCTATGGCTGATATCTTTAACAGTCAGCAACTCACCAAAACAGGTAAAAAGCCTCCAAGTGAGAGGAAAAATGTTCTGATTTTGGGGTGAACTGTCCCTTTAACAATAAAATAGCATTCATCAGCTGCCCGTCACACATGGAGGAACACTGAGATACAGAAGCAGCAGATCTAAGTACCTGATCTGCGTGTGTGTATGTGTGCATGGAGACTGGAAATCATGTGACCAGGATGTATGAAAGTGGTAGAGTTAACAAATCCACCTCTGGTAAACACAGCAGTCACACCTCGTCAGTCGGGGAGGATCAGCAGACGCACACCAGCTGTCTGATCACCAGGCAGAGTGGACTCCATCAACAATTATAGCATATCAGCAGAACCAATTTCACATCACAAATATATGAACTTTATTTGATCACATTTTGACTTCTCAACAGAGTCAGAGAACAATTATATATGTGCTTTAAAGTAGTTTTGGTCCATTTTCTCATTTATGACAACTGTATGAGGAGTTACTTCTATATAACTCACCTGTTTAAATGTTGTTAAGGCTTTAAGTTATACAAAATTAAGGGTGTGGCCGCTTTGAGTAACAGGTCAGTACCATCCGTTGACAAGTCACCACCACAATAACGTTGGTTTGGTAACGTAACCATGGAAAAACCCCAGTCACAGTGTATAGCTGTAGCTGTCACTATTTCAGTGTGTTTTCAGGTCATAAAAGTTAACTGTAACGTTTTGGTCACTTAAAAAAAGTCTCTCTAAGGAGTCAGTTGTTCCGTTTTTCCTATAAGTGCATTTATTTTTAATGGATTTAAGCCTGTTTTTTTGCTAGCAAAAATTAGTATTAGCATTATTACTGTTAATCATAGCTGTAAATGCACTGCGCTAACCAAGCTAGCAGCTAGTATCACTGTTAGCTCAACCAACTCGCCCAAATATGTTCACTTCAGGCTTCAAAATGGGAGTTCACAAACTAATGGGTGACAACACAGGGCCTACATATATTATTTTATCCAGGGGGTCGGGGGACACGTATCAAATTGGAGGTTTCAGGGTCCTCCCCTATATAAATTTTGAGCGCCAAACACTTGATTTTCGGTTTTATAGTGACGTTTCTTGCACCAATTAGTGCATTTTTTATTTTGTCAATATTAGGCTGCTTTCAGACCTAGAGTCGTCTCCTTTGGTCTGAATCAGGGACTCATTTTGTTACAAAGTTGTATAATTGCTTAGAGTTGGTTCGTGTTCTCACGGCAGCGTTTACAAGCGGACCAGATCAAATGCCTTGTGTGAGAAAGCTGCTCTTGATTGGTCAGAATTTCCATGTGGGAAAAATCCAGGAAGTAAAGCAAACGTTGAAGAAGATAAATGTGACACTTTCTAATGTCACAATGGAGGGACAACTACACAGGTTGATTTTAGCGCTGCTCATCGTGGACTATATTGCTGTCATTGTTCATTTTAGTCAAACCATACAGTTTGAAAACGAGGCGCGGCTCCAACTAGAAAACAATGTTTTGATGCATTGGATGTGCTGAATGTGCATATTAAGGCAGTACAGGAGGAGGCGCACATTAATAATCCTCCAGGACTGTAACATGCTCATGTTTAACCCAAACAATGTGTCATATGACTGCAGTTGGTTCACATCCAGGTCGGAACACCTTCTCACTTACAAACGAACTGCGCCAGAGTTCGTTTGTAACCGGACTGAGACCACCTCTTCAAGAAGGTCTTGGTCTGGTTGCTTTGGTGCCCAAACGAACCGCACTTAGGGGGCAAATGAACTTGAGTTGACTGAACTGAACCAAACAGGGCAGGTGTGAAAGCACCCCAAGAATCTAATACCTTCAGTTCTTATTTGGAGGGGTAAGCCTGTTCTAAATTTTGAGGGTACCATGTTCCCTGCAAACAATATCGTCTTTTGGACATTGTTCACCATATCAAAACAAAGCTATAGTGTCTTTAAAGCTAAATATTGTGGCACTTCAAACACACTTCAAAGCAAAACATTTAACCTTTATTTTTCACAGTGATTGGAGCACAAGTACATTTACAAAAATGTAAATCCAATATTTTCAATGTATGAATGAATTTGCAATCATACTAAGACCAGAAAGTCAAGTAAAAACCATTAAATATAATATCCTACAAACCATTAAACATTCCATCCCCAACCTTTTTTTTTTTTAATAATGTCGAATCAACAAACCAGAACTCCCAAAATAACCACCAAGTTATTCTTTAGTCAGAGTCAGTTCAGAAGTCTCTGGATGTGTATCATTAGTTGAGTGCTGTTTTCCAGCCACACCTGTGATATAGTTCAACACTGGCAGCTTCCCAGCACAACCACAGTCTTTTCTGGCGTCCATTTTATTGGTAAGAACGATTGTCACTTTTTTTTTCTATATTTGTCTCCTGACGGGGACTGAAAACGGTGACTTCTTCGTCACACCCGCTCTGCTAACCTCTCATTTACTTTGCCACCCCATAGTCTTTTACGTGATTAATCTCCATCTTGTTTTCATCCATCTTGACAGTACGATCCCGCGTAAATACCTGGAACAGATGACAGGAGACTGTTAACAAGAACAAAGGACAGCTTTTTAAATCTGTTACCGGGTTCAACTTTTGTGACTTTAACTTCACAATGTTTAGTCAAGATGAAAATTTGTGGTGTCTATAATCTATCATAGACAGCAGACAGGCAATTAAGCACACAGTTTAACACTATACAGTGGTGTGAAAAAGTGTTTGCCCCCTTCCTGATTTCTTACTTTTTTGCATGTTTTCCGCACTTAAATGTTTCAGATCATCAAACAAATTTAAACATTAGTCAAAGATAACACAAGTAAAAACAAAATGCAGTTTTTAAATGAAGGGTTTTATTAATGAGGAAGAAAAAAATCCAAAGCTACATGGCCCTGTGTGAAAAAGTGTTTGCCCCC
>NC_065512.1:9673223-9771974 GCF_006386435.1 Epinephelus moara | reverse complement strand
AACACTTTTTCACACAGGGCCATGTAGCTTTGGATTTTTTTCTTCCTCATTAATAAAACCCTTCATTTAAAAACTGCATTTTGTGTTTACTTGTGTTATCTTTGACTAATGTTTAAATTTGTTTGATGATCTGAAACATTTAAGTGGAAAACATGCAAAAAAGTAAGAAATCAGGAAGGGGGCAAACACTTTTTCACACCACTGTAGACTGTTTCATCAAGGCTGAAACTCAAAGGCATGTTCACATCATATCAGAGGAACCAGAAAAACTGGATGATATTGTATTTACAGCCTGGGTTTATTAGTCATGAAATCAATTATTTGCACTTCTTTGTGAACACAACAACTTCTTTGATAAGCTAATTGACTGTCTTCACGAAGCAGATGTAAAACCAAGAGGGAAATGTCAGAACTGCACACCCCACTTGTAAAAACAGTTCCTCCCAGATGGCTGCTTGTGTTTAGGGTAAATCTGGTATGATGTAAATGTAGCATACTGTGATGGCATGCTGACAGAGGTAGAGAATGATATCGCAGGCTTGGTTTGTGAGGTCTTCAGCCTAACATGTTTATTAGCTTCTCATTACAAGGTCCAGTTGGTAGCTGCTCTGACGCTTTTGATCATATCACATGATCCTCATCAGCAGAAGGAGTCTGGATTGTTAAAACCATTCAAGTTAGCAGAGGGCTAAACCGGAAGTCAGCCCCTCAGCTGGCGTACGCATCGAGTGCCCTTGCTCTATGGTCCCAACAGTGCAGAAGATGCATCTTATACCTGGGAGGTCTAACATTTTTGGCTTCATGCACCACTGAGCATGTTTTTATGGGATTAAACAGGGCACTGCCTCCAACTCTGTGCCTAGTTCTCTTTATAGACCCTTTAAGAGCCGAAGTCACAATGATGTCAGTTTGTTAGCTGGAGGCAAGACACGACTCTCCACCACAGGGCCTCAGGCTACATAGGAGTCTTAAAATGTGGTCTGGTTGTGTTACTGGGAGCCAGAATAGAAGGAGTCATGGCTCAAAACCAGCCGCCACTGCCCGTCAACAAAACAAAGACAGCTATGGTTAAATGTGATAAAACCAAAGGACTGGACGGAGGCCATCATCAAAAATGCTCACATGTGCAGCGCATACTTCATATCAGGTTAGGGAAAAAGTATTTCCTGTTGTAGGGATGAATAACGTTATGTGTATTAAGGGTTATCATGTCCACCTCATCAGAAACTGGGGAGGGATTAAGAGGAATATTGGATTTCTCTGTAACACTAACTTTTTAGCGCATTAGCTAATGTTAGCTTCGATAGCAAAACAAACTGGAGTAAACTGTTCAGGTGTCATTCTCAAACCCGGCCATCCAGTATGTTCGGGCCTCTACCGCGTTATGAATTTACGAATGTTCCAGTATGTGCCGGAGTGTGCTCTGGCACAAACAATGAGTATTTCTGGAAACACCACTTGCATCATCTTCCCCCATTGTCTAAAATAAGTCAACAGAACTTGCCAGCTAGCGTTGACGGTTGGTGGAGAACTGTTTTGCCTCCAGCTAAGCCCTGCTTACCAAAAACGTCATACTATTTACTACAGTAAAAGGGTCTATACATCTATGTAAAGCTCAGAAAATATCAACCTTGTTCTAAAAAAAAAAAAAAACAACATTGCATTTTCGCCATTGAACAAAGAACAGTTTGAAAAAATACTGATGTGTGAATTAATTGCACAAAAAAACACCACCCCTGGTGTGTAACAGCCTTCACTTCGTCTGCTGATGAAGATCACATGATAGGCTCTTCTAAATGAGAGCTACAAAGTCAGAGTAAACTATGAACCTCAACTTTTGCAATATTTTGTTCAGTTTAACTGATGCAGATTTTTTTTTTTTTTTTTTTTTTTTAAACAGCCAATGGTGGGAGTGGGAGACATGGTCTGATACTCTGACATGTCAGGCTGGAAGAGGCGCATCTTAGTGACAGCTAGACAGGTGACTACACATATAACTACATCAGATCAATCTGCCCTCTGTGACATCACTTTAATTGAAGACAAACAATTTCAATGTCAACTCTTGACATTCAGTTTTGACATCATCAGGTGAAGGAGGAGGTAAGAAATCAGATTTAACTTTCTCTCACATGCGCCCTACTAAAAATTTTATTTTACCATCACATCAGTGAGAGCAGACACTTTGTCTCCACTCACATCACTTATGTGATGCTCCGGAGGCGGATAACATGTCAACAGATTCTTGAAACAGAGACGGTGGGAATGGTACAATACTGGAATGAATATCACAGCATATGGGCACCTTGATGGTCAATGATTTGAGGGTTACTGCCTTATTGGGGTATATACAGTATATAAATGCTGAATTGAAAAGAAAACTGAAATTATGAAGAAATTTATTTTGCTAAAACAAGTCAAGACTGATACCATACCTACATAGGTACCAATTCCCCCTCATATGATCAACCCATTTGGAGACTCTACAGAAGAACCACAACAGGCAGCAGCGAGACCTTGTTACTGAGATGAAAAGTGAAGATGCAAGCTAAGACAGGCAGCCACCGGCAGCTTGGTTGGGCTTCCTACCTGGGATGTGTTGGCTAAGAGGTGCTGGTGGCATGGTGGTTTCAGAGGAGGAACTGCAGCATGAAGACCGATGAAAGAGGGGCGTTTGAGAGAGGGTGTGGAGGTTCGGCGTTGGACTTTGTAGAACGTAGAGGATAAGGAAACTTCTTGGTTGGTTGGAAGGTAAGATTGCAGGACCCTGGTGGAGGTAACTGTTGTCTTGAAGCTGGGTTAGAGGATCAAGTATTCAATAGTGAAAGTAGAGTTGATTGTGGCTGGGCAGAGAGTTTTGAAGGCACTCTTGTATATTTTCCAGGGACAGGATGTGAAAGAGCAGGCTCCAGGCACATTTTGTTTGATGCTTCAACGGTTGACTGGTTGACTTTGAAGAGACGGTTATTTGCAGCCCAGTCGACAGAAGAAAATGTTGGCATTGTACGTTTCTACAAACCATGAATATGTTACATTTGTACATTTGATACAGGTATCACATCAACATTTCTAACGTGACGTAGTATATGAGCCGATTTTGTGATCAGGAGGTGGAGGGGACAGTTGATGGTGTGTCACCTAGACGAGACAGCTGCTAAGTTGCTGATCAGTGAGGTCCATTGTTCGAGACCAACAAACCACAAAACTGGTTGTTTTAGAGCAAGTCATCCCTGTTCCAGCAGCTTTTTAGCCACCAAACACAGACTTTTATAATGATACATCACCTTGTTTCCACCAAGGAAAGTAACATGAAAAGTGGTTGTTTTAATCGAGACACCACTGCGTTCCTGCTGGGATAGTGCCATTAAAAGCAGTTGTTTTTGTTGTGCCACCAAAAGTGGATATTTGATCTTTTCCTAAACATAACCACACATTAATCACAGTGTTGTTGAAACTTAAAGTTTCAGTGGATTTACTACATAATAATGTACAAATGTAACATACTTATGGTTTGCAGAAACGTGCAATGCCAACATTTATTCTGGCGATTGGGTTATTTTAGGTTGACCTTTGAGGAGCACAGGAGATTTAGATGAATCCCTTAAAGGTGTCGTTTGTTCGATGAGGACACTTGGTAGTATTCTTGAAAAGAGGGGATTTCACAGAGGGAGGAAATTAGCAGAGTTGGAACTTGACACCAGAAAGTTTCACAGGAAGAGAAGAAAGATCCTTGTTGTCTTCAGGGGGATGAAGAAGTGTTGACGATGAAGAAGAGTTTGATCAGAGGGAACATGAGGACCATAGATCGCCAGAAGAAGCAGGAAACTCTCGAGGATTTGAAGGCAGATGGGTGGATGGACGGATATAAAGAAAGAGCAAGGGATGAACGGGAGGATTGGAGTTAGGAGTACAGTGCATCAATACCTGCAGGAGTGAGAACCAGGGCTTGTAGAAGGTCAGATAGTGAGACAATCCCTTTCACCACATCTTGGCTGTCAACCAACACCAAACGATGAACCTGAGAGAAAAACCCAACAGAATTTTGTTATTGTGCATCTACACAAACAAAAACAGGACAGATTACAGTTCTTAGCAGTTATTGGAAATACTTTCAAACTGTATTTGATCACTGTGGCAGTATAACAGTCTGACAGAGAGAGATCTAAAGGTTTATTGCCAACTCGGTCTCACTCTGAAGTCGTCAAAATCCAGCGCTTGGTCAGTGACTTGCAGCATCAGACATGGATGAAAAAAAGCCATCCTTTAATGTCGGCATGATACGCGGCCAGTTGCTGTTATAGTTTAACGGTGCCTGGCATTGTCAGGGGGAAACGTGGCAGGACAAGAACGAAAGCTAAGACGACAAAAGTCTGAATAGGGCGGGTGGGAGTTGTGATGGATGGGTCCAACAGACGTCGACTTTCACCCGGGTGATTGGTGTTCATGTCCTGCAAGATTACAAAGCCAAACCCTGTTCTTTTTATCTTAAACCCAACCACGTTTGTTAGTTGTTGGAGGAAAACAAACGTCAATTTGCGTTGTTGTACTGACGTAGTGCGTTTATTTTGAAAGAGACTGTATGTGAACGTTAAATTTCCCGTGAAAACAGAAGTGTATTTTGAAAGAAGACAATGTATGTGACAGGAAGAACTTGACATGGCGTCCCAGAACGTCAACACCTAATGCACCCAGGGTACCGTTCACGTCGTATCTGCAAGGTTAGCTAAGAAATGGAGTCCCCTAACATACCCACTGCAACACAGAGTCCACACATGTTGTGCTTCCATTATATACATTTTGCAGCAGTGGCCCGATGGAGACGGACCTTCACTTAGTGCCTTGTAGCAACTCAAACTCAGCCAGAGTAAGACCAATCACCTGAGCAAGGGGGTCTGTTCCTTGGTGGCCTTCTTGACCATGCAGAGTCCCCGGCAACTTTCTGTTGCTGCCATTACACTGGTTAAACCCAGTGCCGCCACTTGCCCCCAGCCTGCTGTGAACCAAGGAGCTGGGGTTTGCACTGTCTGAATTCAAGTTGCTACACTCTCCTCTTATATCTGTGAAAATTATTCATCCTACATTTAATAAAGAAAAGTCAGTCAGACTGCATGTGTGTGCTACCTCAGCCCTTGCAATGCGGTCGATGATGGTCTCCAGGGTTTCGTAAGGGTAACACTTGAGGACTCCCTCCACCCAGCAGGCTCTGGAGGTAATGGCCTCCCGCATCGTCATATTCAGGTTGTTGTAGTTTTTCTGGGCTGCGAGGTTCTGCATGACGGAGAAACTAGAATTACTGCCTTGCAGTTGTACGCCTCTGCCAACCAGTCAAATTTCAATTTGTCCAGACTCATATGTAGTCACTAGACAATGCTTCAGATATGGATATTGCTTCAAAGAGGCTACATAATATAAACATGGATGCTTCACACACATTGATTTTAATTGCGGAGATATGTGAAATTAACCACTAATTTTACAATTTATCTACAGTTTTGTGACTGTAGATAAATTGACCTTTGGTCTGTGTTTGTTTTATGATATCTCATCTTTTTCTGATTTGTAATCAATATTGAATTGGTTGTAGGAGCAGATGCCACAATGAAATGTCAACCAGACAAAAACAACAACTATAAAACTATTTGATTCAGCATGACAACGGACCGAGGAAATCACAAAACGATGTGTGAAACTAACTTACAATGACATCAAATCTGGAGTACAGCGCCACGACTTTACCTGTAGAGGAGACACAGAGAGGTATAAAAAAGTATATAGTATTATCCATAAGAAGAAAATCAACACTGGAAAGTTACAAGGGAGTCTGGATGTTCAACAACAGACACCCAATCAAAAAATTACATCCACTCCTACTGACTGCTGGCCTGAACTAAAGAGAGTTGAAGCTGTGAGTCATTTCAGTACAACAGTGTATCCAAAGTGTTTTGGAGTGAAACACTCGATTCACTAAACTGTGATTCTAATACACAAAACAGACAAAATGACCCTTTTTAAATCACCAGATGTGGGAAAGTGTGACGTCAGACTACCTTGCTCATTGACTACAGGCAGAGCGGACACTCTTCTCTCTACAAAAACGCTCAGAGCTTCGAAAACAGTGGCCGATTCCTTGACTGTTGCGATCTCTTTGAAGGTACCGATTGCCACTTCATTGATCCGCCTCTGAAGAAACCTGGGTTTAGGAATCGTAGATCCCTGGAAGGAAGGGGAGGGAAGGAGAGACAACTGGTACATAACATATAAAAATCAAATAATAGAAAAGAATCTAATAGAAACTAACAGAACAAGACTTGCACTTTCACTTATTCAGTTCTTAATATCTATTTCTTTCTCAGGATTAAAGGAAACACATCTTTTATTGTCAAATTAAGATCCTTTTCTAGGGCATGGAGCCTGTGTCACGTTATTTTTAATCTTATTTGCAGGACATTTCCGAATCTGATGATTTAAACGGCATTAAAAAAATTCTGTGTTTTGTTGTGCAGTAAGTAGAAGAAATTTTAATCAACATTTAATGCGAATAAATGTTCAAAACCTTCTGCTCTGGCTTTAAAATATTCTCAGAGAAGTCTTACAAAGATGTGGAGAAACTTCAGAATGCGTTTGTGAGTGAGAATGTGGAGAACATTTCCTGTTGCCGGGTCGATGACTGGCAGTCGGTGTATCTTATTCTTCAACAAGGAGTAGATGGCATCAAACAGACTGAGGAGACAGCAAAACTTTAGGTTACTTGGGTAACCCGTTCTCTGAGTAGATGAGGTCACACTGTGGGCATTCCCAGTGTGAATGTGAGACATGAAACAAATGCTATGAGAGAGAACTCATGACAGCAGGAAAGCTGCCTGTTTAAAAGCCCAAAAGCTTCAGACTACATAAATACATCCTGCAAGACATGTTAGTCAATAATATTCATATATTACTTTTAGCCTTTTCACACTGGAACACATCAAAACTCTGGCTTTATTAAACAAACACTCAACTCAACACACTGACTGGGGCTGGGCTCATTGTTTCAAGTGTGCAGTACTGTGTAGAAAATAACAATGTGGTTTCATTTCCTGTGGGTGGCGCCAGAGAAGCACGTTACTGTAACAAAACTAAATGCTGAGCCACATTGCACTGGTTTCCATCTTTCAGGACTGGGCTGAACAGTCCATATTTGTATGGATTAATCTGATACATGGCCTTTAATACAAGGCTTAGTGGTCAGTTTATAATGCAGGGGCTTGATGGATTTCTCGCAAAGCATTACAGATCATCTTTTGTCCCGTCTGTTATCGCTTATCTTAACAAGCAGTGACCACTAATGTCCATGATTTACCCCTGACAGTGTGCGATACTGGATACTGTGTGTTTATATTGTACTGTCTGTATCTCAAATTGCTCCTCTGGGACATTAAAGTCTTACCATACCTTACCTTACTCACTCTACAGCAGGAAACGTCACTTCAAAATAAAAGCTCTAAGCTGCAAATTCACTGTATTTCAAAATGAAATGTGTTTTTTACAAACCTGACACATTTGTGAGTCACTTGCTGTCCAATCAGAGTGAACCTGCAGCTTACTTTTGGACCACGACCCACCAGCTGGGAACCACTGGCTAATCCTATATAGTCAGGTTTTATAATATACCTTTAAAAATTACTACATGTCATTTCTGACATGTATGTCTGGTCTGGCTACTGTATATGTTACCTTGACTGAGAAGTATGTTTACCCTTCTTTTGTTGGCTACTCACCATCACAAGGAAGTTCAGTGGCTACACTTACCCAGATCTTCTCTTTATATTCATGGTCTTTATAATCTCTATGAAGAGATTAGCGACATTGATGTCCAAGAAAATCTATTAATTAATATTAATCTATTAATCGCAGAAGTCAGTATTGTATTGGTTGGCTTGTTATTATCTGCAGTGGGTGTGGATAGGTTTACAGAGATAGATGGGTTTGAATTTTTGAACTGGCGTGCTTTTTATTTGCACAAATGATCTATGTTTGGTCTGAAGGCCTTTACAGTGACAAGAACAAGAATAATTCACACACTCCGATACCAGAGAGAATGTACAGTATGTTCCAAACTGAAATGACGACTGTGTGGTTCTTCATAGGGACATTAAAATGATGACACTTAAGTCTGACCCTGAGTTCAGTGGATTATTTAAAAGGCTGGTTTCACCTGCAGTCAGGAGTGATGCTGATCAGTCTGTTAACAGAGTGTAGATAGATCTCTGCAGAGAGACAGAAACACAAGTTATTAACGCAAACCACCAAGTTTACAATACTAGTTTCTTATAAAAAGTTTTTTATTGAACCGTTTGTAAGGATATTATTGTGCTGCACAAACCTCTCCATGTCTCTATCTTGTGTTCTTCCAGCTCATAGATCTGAACCTGCAGACAAAACAAACATCATCTCAGCATCTGGATAATGGTATGGATATGTTGATATACATATATACTTTTTATAACTAGTTAACTTGACACCTGACACCATTGTCATGCATGACGTGTCAGCAAAATACCAAATGGCCACAGAGTTATAGGCCTTATATGTTTATTTGATGTTTAAGCCAACGGTCGCTCAGCTCACCAGAGGAGACTTGTAATAGCGATGGAGAATGTTGATGAAGTCAGTGATGGTCAGCATACCTGTGCGCGCGCACACACACACACACACACACACACACACACACACACACACACACACACACTGGAACATCAGATAGCAACAACAGTAAATTTGACCCCCCCAAGTTTCTTCTTGATTACATGAAGTCCGAAATATCATATATCTAATGAAGAGCAAAGTTAAACTTAGCATCTGTACAACATGGATACATGTGTGTTTGTTCTCACACTAGTTGTACATAACTTAGTTATTAACAGTGAATCAGCAAATCAAGGTGTCAGAAATACTGTGAATTAGTGTTGGTGAGCAGTGTATGTGTGTGTGTGTTTAAGCAAACAGCACAAAATGTCAGTATTACTTTAGCAACATGATCTCATCCCTCATCATATTTTGATGCTTAGGCAGAAGGCCCTGGCGTCAGCTGTTAAAACACTCTGGTAAGAAGTGATATCTCTTATGTCAGAGTTTTTTCATAATGTTGGAGTCACTGTCGACAGCCTGTGGACGTTGGGGTGCTTATCTACTAAAAGACTAATTACTAAGAAGGAAAACCTGGATTTGCTAAACATGGAACAGTCAACCTGCCTGCTAAACGACTTTGATAAGGGCCTGGAAGACCGCACACTTTGAAAACAGTAGTCTCCGGTTTAAAAGGCTTGTATACAACAGATGTATGAGATCCAGTGTTTGTTACATAACATTCTTAAGCCCTGTTTCCACCGAGAGGTACGGTTCAGTTCTATACGTATTTTTTCTGTTTCCACTGTGAAAAGTTGTGGATGGTACCAATGGAACGTTACATACCGTCCCTATGTTTGGTCCCCCCTCTGTTGGGGTACCTAGCACACAGATCTGGTACTAAAAGGTGGAGCTGTGAACACTGCAGTCTGATTGGTCAGTAGAGGACGGTCACTCTGCTCAGGGTTGAGTTGTGACTGCTTCTGAGGCTCATGTAACCACTGTTCATACTGTGGAGAGTTTTATTAGTAAACTGTAACTATAAAATGAAAGGATGTTTTGCTGCCTCTCACAGCAGCTGGAGTCTGAGAAACAATAACTTCATTCACTGGGCCGACTGCCGGCACGCTTAAAATTTCACTGTGACAGCTTTGACCATCACTTTAGTTTTTATATGACATACACTTTTAGTAATTAGTGGATCCGGAAGAGTTTATATATATTAATTTTGGCCAGGTTATGTGAACTGCATATATTCTAATCCTCACTTGGAGGGAAAAAAAGCGCATCGTGGAGCGCTTTGTTCGTGTGGGCTCCAGCAACACTAAACCCCTGAGCTTGCCTGAGAAGGACTAAATGCACAAACCCGCTATCTTTAAATATCCCATGGAGAGAGACTCTCACTGCAGCCTGTTTTATTTTATTCTGAAAATATTGGCATGCAGCCTCGTTCTGTGGACGATAAATGAGGTGCAGACTTCCATCTGTGTCACCAGGGATGAAGAAATACAACGGGTGCTGGACGGAGCAGTGAGTGACAACAACTCCGCCCACATTTAAGAGGACTTTTTGTGGTGGAAACACTAGGGTCTAGGAACAATGTCTGAAGGGTTACCTTTGGTTCCAAAGGTACCATACTGAAAGTGTTTGGTGGAAACGGGGCTATAATGCCACCCTTGCATCCTCCCCTCCCCATTTTTTAAGATATTATAGTTGTTGGTTTTTGTAGCCAACAACATTTTTAGTACTGTTTGCTAATGATTGATATAGCTTTATCTTGACATAATATGTATATATCAAGACTTTAAATAAAGACGCTACCAAAAAAGGAGAAAAAGTTACACTAGAGGCTTTTGCATTGTATCTTAAGACAGATGGAGTTGGAGGTAGTGAGTCGACTTGTGTCTAAGAAGGGGCTGACGGCTAGGTTTAGGCTATAAAACTTATTGGTCAGGGTTATAAAACAAGATTGTGGTTGCAGTTAGTCATTAAGTCGAGTGACTAATGACTGACATGACAAATAACTCAACATTGTCTTATAGTTTCAAACAGGACACAAACACCAGTCTCCTGGGTCAAAGTCCTGTGCTTGTTGGACCCAAAAACAGATTTCTTGCTCTTAATACAACGTCTGTTGCTGTAGACATGTAAGGCTGAAAATATACTTTCTTTTCAACAATGTGCCCATATACTACGCTTGTTACGGTCCAAATGAAGGTTGCGGGTCCATTCTGAATGGACCACAAGTGACTGGCAAACGTGTCAAGTTTGTAAAAAACACACGTCATTTTTAAGTACAGTAAATTTCCCACACAGAGCTTTTAGTTTAAAGTGCCATTTTCTGCTGTCGAATGAATGACTAACAGACAGCTACTTAACAGAGACTGCAAACTAGCCCAACAACATGGTCACACCCAAATATGACGCTAAGTATATTAAACTGTGGGACCTCAAACTAATGACTAAGGAGAAATCTTGACCCCATGGCTGGACCAGTTGGGAACCACTAGAGGGCACACCAGAGAACTCAGACAGTCCA
This sequence comes from Epinephelus moara, assembly GCF_006386435.1. Classification (NCBI taxonomy): domain Eukaryota; kingdom Metazoa; phylum Chordata; class Actinopteri; order Perciformes; family Serranidae; genus Epinephelus; species Epinephelus moara. The sequence continues at coordinate 9,760,831 of NC_065512.1, read as the reverse complement.
GAACATCTGGATTTGCATGATGTAAACAAAAAACATGGTCGACACTCAGAGGTTAATTCTGAGATCACCACAGACAACATCAAAAAAAGCATCCCCATTGTAGATGGTAGGTATCAAGCATGTCGTGACAATAGTCACATTAACATCAAAATGTCACACAAAATTACACCAAATTTTTCAAAAAAATCAGCAAAAGAAAATGGAAATATGTACTTTTCCATCCACTGCTGTTATATGAATATTAGGAGTTGATTCATTAAGATCAGTAAGGTACCACTGCAGGAAAAACAAGATGACGTCATTAGGGCGCCAGTCAAACCTGATATATGATAACACAGAGCACACTGGACAATGGAAGTATGTGCACTTAGAGGATCACATAGCTGCTCTTAACAGTATAATAGCATAACACAAGAGCCTCTTAGAGGAGCTATGTGCTCTCAGAGAAGCATGCACATAGCTCCTCTAAGAGGCTGTTCTGCTAACAGCCCTCTGTGCGTGTGACAAGCCATGAAGCAGATGGGCTACAGCAGCAGAAGACCACACCAGGTGCCACTCCTGTCAGCTAACAACAGGAAACTGAGGTACAGTTCACACAGGCTCACCAAAACTGGACAATAGAAGATTGGAAAAACGTTGTCTGGTCTGATGAGTCTGGATTTCTGCTGCCACATTCAGATGGTAGGGTCAGAATTTGGTGTAAACAACATGAAAGCATGGATCCATCCTGCCTTGTATCAACGGTTCAGGCTGCTGCTGGTGGTGTAATGGTGTGGGGGAGATTTTCTTAGTACCAACTGAGCATGGTTTAAACACATCGGGACGCAGGCGGATGGACATGCACTTGACTCACATGTTAAAGGCTGTTAGCGTTTCCATTACAAGCAGGAAATCAACACACTGACCTGATCTCTTTGTGTTCAGTGAGGTGATCGAGTTTGTAATGTAACACAAACGTCTCGTAGTTGACCTGCTTCCCTTTAAATGTTAGAACACAAACTGAGCCAGGATCATTTGAAACCACCTCTCCACAGCGAGGCAACTTGAACCCTTGGACCTGGGCTTCAACCCAATGTAGGTCGCACACCTATTAAACGCTGACATGTTTGGAACCTCAGTACTTTCTCACTACCAAATAAGTTGCGATAGCAGCCTATAAAAGAGCTGAAAGTTGGCACTGACTGTTTGGACACATCATTATTCTTGTTTATGTATTCTTTAGTCACACTGCTCAACTTTCCTCTGTATTCTATTCAGGTAACCTTCTCCATCTGTTTTAGACTATGTAATCATTTTGAAGGAAAAAAATAGATGCATATAAACTTTATAAAATTAGATCCAGATGTAATTTAAACATATAGGTTGTTATAATTTCCAACAATGAGTGTACGACAGAAAAACTATTGGTTTCATATTTTTGCATGCTGACACGAACCCATCACTCTTTAATAATCCTGGAGTTGAACATGATGTAGCTCTGCAAGGTGTGGAGGATTAACATTAAGAAAGTATTAGGGCTGCCCCCTAACAGTCGACCAAACATTAGTCGACAAGAAAGGTCATTAGTCGGCAAGATTTTATTGGTCGCTTAGTTGCAGAAAAACAAACAAACATGAAGCTCTATTAGGAGCTGCACCTTGACAAAATAAATCAAAACCTATATGACTGGACCATGTGGGAATTTAATTTGAAGGGACAGACACAGGAAGTGTCCACGCTCAGCAGTCAGACAGGAGTCAGGTTAATTTCCAGGGCTGGTACCTGCGGTTATTCCACAGGCTAGTTAATAACATGTCGGGCAGGAAATCCAAAGTGTGGGATCATTTTGAGAAGGTGAAGGACGAACCCAAGGTGATATGTAAACTCATCTTCATTGGTCGACTACAAACATGACGTATCATCTGAAACATGGAAGTAGCTACATGCCCATTAGCCCACAGCGTCATTAACAGGCGGCTCGCTCAGTGTGTGACGTGCACTTGTAGATAAAATATAGGCCTATATTAATGAAGGTTCATTAGTACGGTTTTGTATTTCTCTGTAATGTAGCACAGTGTTAACAATGTTACTGATACTATTCTTTCTCACACCTTCAACTCAAACCACCAAAATATATCATGTAATAATTACATTAATATCATAAACATGCGGAGGCAGCCCTACAAAGTATTGTACTGGAGTGTGTGTGTATGCAAGACAGACAGAGATATAGACAGATATATTATGGCTCACCCACAAAACACTTCAGCTTGTTGTCCCACAGTGGCGCTGCCCTCACACCGTTAGCCACCAGAGCAAAGAAAGCCTTCTTCACCTGATAAAACACAGTGTTTCAAAATTACAATTCAAACTTGTCATGCAGATTTTGGCCTTAAGGCTGTCACAAAAGAAAGTGTCTCATACCTGTAGTGTTGTGTCAAAAATGACCAGTTTGGAGCTGGTGGGGATGGCGTCGTAGCAGCAGTGACTCTTCATGAAGTTCATGTATATGAAGGCGTCAGGGTCTGTGCCTGCAGGGGTCGCAAGGCCATGTGTTGCATATGTACAGCCACCTACAAATAAAGTTTTTTTCATTTACAGAGAACTTAAGAAAGCAAACACCACAGTGCTTTACATGTAAACACCTCCAAGTATAGAGACATATAAGTGCATAGAAGAATAAATGAATGAATGACTCTTTATAAAGCAGAGGATCATAGGAAAGGCATAACTTTGTGGAGTTGGAAGAAGTTGGACCCGTGTTGTCCCAATCAATACGTGGCTATAATGATCAATTTCCTTTACTGCACACATGCAATGTTAAAAAAAATCTTCTCTTCTTTACCTCTGCTCTTCATTGAGAGGCCACCCTCTTCCTCATCCTCCTCATGGTCCAGCTCAAATAATGGAACCTGGGAAAGGAAGTGTATCAACAGTTTACTAACAGCTCAGCAATGAGGCCCACCCATGTCTTCTGCTCTACAATGGCCTTAAACAGCTAGCTGAGATTTAAGGAGTCAAGGTTTGTTTCTGTTTCTGTCTTAGCGGTAACTGATCATTTCCTCACTGACCTATGTGACCAATGTTTTCAAGAGTCTTGGCTCCCATGAGGCTGAATAGTCACTAAGTTCAGGTGCTCTTTAAACCAGAGTTTCTTGCTCTCTCATAAAAACTGACAGATTTGGAGTACCAGTATTTTGACAGAGCAAGGCCAGTAGCTTCCCCCTGCATCCAGTCTTTGTGTTCAGCTAGGTTAAACCCCCACAAAGCTATATTTGTGTGGAACATCAAGAGATAAACTGAGATTAATCATATTATTTAAAGCTGGGTTAGGCTGTTTCATGTTGGTGTCATTAGGCAAAAATCGCTTAATAAACTTTAAGCATATTTTAATTGAAGTGGACTGAAAGAAAACTAACCTTCTGCACCTCCTCTTGGCTCTGTTTGCAGGCTTTAGAAGATTTAGCCTGTGACAGGACACTTTGGTTAATCACAGGTCATTACAGAGGGTGGCTGTTCATGTTGGCTGTTATCAAAGAGAGTCTGACAATAAATGAAATAAAACACGTGTCAATATTGATGAAGCGTTTCAAAAATGGTGAGAAAATGTTGCTAATAGTTTAGCTTTCTGCTAACTGGAGCTAAAGGCTCATGACTGCGGCTTCAAGTTCACGTTTGTGTAGCTGACATTAGCCAGAGCAGTGAAACACGGCTTGTCCTCTGCCTTCTCCCAGCTGCTACAGAAAACCTCACCAGGAGGAGAGCAGCAGCTTGGGAGAATCCAGCCAGTGCAAACCCCAGCTTCAGGGGACCAGACAGCCCTGACTCCCCGCCAGATCAGCAAACTTCTGTTGATCACAACTTTTGCAAGGGACGTGGTATACATCTCTTTCAGGCCTTGTTTTGTGTGTGTGTTTATAAATGAGACCCAGATGCTGCCGCCAGCCACCAGCCGACACCCAGGGCTGGGGAGTTTGCGCAAGCTGAATTCATGTACATATGCCCATGATGGTCTGGTGTCAGGGTTTAGGACAGAGAGGGGAGAACTGCAGTAGGAGGGTTTAATTATATTGATTTAATTGTCTTTTTCTAAATGTCTGTCCATCCCAGCTTAACTCTCAGTGAGACGGTCAATGCACTGGCATAATGCTGAGTACCCTAAAGGAATTGACATTTGATCGTAAGATGACAAGTTCGACACGAGGTGACAGTTTGCTGCAGAGCCAAACTGTTGGAGCATTTACACCGAGCAGTCCACACGAGTCCCGATGCACCCCGAGGATTTGCTGGGAACCAGTGTCACCTGTCCTCAGCGAGTTCTCACTTGGAGCTAAACAAGTCTCATCTGCATTCTGGCGGACGCTGGAGACATGTAGTTGGAACAGACAGTGTTGAAAACATTTGTTGTAGAAGCAGCTGTGAGGAGTGTCCACAGGTTGGATGGTGCATATCATGGAGGCAAGCCAAGAACCTGCTGGTGGAGGTCAGCGCTGTGGTTGTAGTCGCCACAGACTCCAGAGTCCTGTCAATAAGGAATGTGCAGTGGAAAATCTATAGAACATGGAATTTAAACAATCTCGGGAAAAAGGTGACTCGGGACCCTGTTCTCAGCAGGATTGAAAAAATGCAGGCCTCAAATGAGTCGTGGTAGGAATTTCTAACTCAAACAGACACCAGGAACGTGGAAGCAGAGCTCTTGGTCGGGGACAGAAGGCTGAGTGGTTTACCGGGGAGCAGACGAAGCAGCGGAGTCAGAGACAGGTGAGGTCGTAAAACAAGAAAGCAGTCCGGGAACACGCGGTGGAAAGTCTTCACAAGCAATCTGGCAACGAGAGTCTGTGAAGCTGGGGTATTATAGTGGCAGGGCGTAATGCACCACAGGTGAGCAGACTTCGCTTCTTCACCACCATCACCATCTTCTTCACTTTCTTATATGTCTTCACGTAGCTTTAGGTTTATGGTTATATTGCTGCCTGTTAGTTTGGCATGCTCTTGATAGCACTTCAACTGTGTTTGGGCAGAGATTTTTTTTAAACAGTTATGTCATAGATGGGATTTTTTTTTAAGAACGAAGGAGGGGAAAACCCAACTCTCAAAATACCTGTGTCTGTGTGGACTAGGCTTACAAAACAAAACCTACAACTTCCAGCATACCCAGGAGCTACTAGAGATCCCTAGAAAGTGACAGAGGAAGTGGAACCAGCTCTATTTACCACGATGAACTTGAGGAGTTAGTGTCAGCGACCGTCTGCGTGACACATACAGCTTATAGTATCTTATATCTACATGGTCACTGTGCTGCATGTATCCATGTTCCACAAGTGCTGATCATACTTTTAAATTCTTTTTTTATCCATACATTGACCTTAAAGCACGTCACCATCTGTCGGTGCAGCCTTGGCACAATGTTTTACGGAACGTTTCCACAACAGGCACCATCATCAGGATTGCGTTTCAGGACCATCAAGCCAATGTCCTGATATCTACTTGATTAGAAAGCCATGCTGTGCTACTGTTCACACGTCTCTGGCATGTTTTCAAATGGTAAATGAGAGATATTTTTAAGGCAGTTTTTTGGCAGTGAACAAACATCACCAAGTTGAACATTATAAATAATATTGGTAAAAACAGACATGAGAAAATGAGGATGTAATACTAAACAAAGATTGTACAGAATTATTACAATATTGAAATCCAAATCATGGCTTCAGTGACTCTGTTGACATCTCACAGCTTAACAGCTACAAATATAGTGTTAATGCTCTACACATTGACATCTCAGTAGCAGACAGAAAAGAGCTGAGTTGCACTACATCACTGTGTGTTATGATACATTATATTCTGCATTACGTCAATAAGTTAAGTGTAAAACAAGAGACGGTGTCTTAGTCTAATAAACTTTGGTTAAGAGTGCTTCTTATAGCATTAATAGCAGCATTTTTAATGCACATGTTGCCATTTAATGAGCTTTTAGCAGAGACAGCAGATAAAACACTGGCCTCTGTATTTCTGCTCTTCTTTCAGACTCCCTGTTACACCAGTCGAGTAGACTTAATGTGCTTATGCACGTTCTGTAGTTTATTATTTATGTGCACTTCGGCTTCTACTTTAATGGTTCACTCATGTCAGAACTCTCAAATACTCATGGAGCATTATAATACCCTATTAATGACGCACAAAGTGTTTTCTTTGGTTTTCTAACAGCTTCCAGAAGCAGTTGGCGTCAAGACCTGCAACGCAAAACGTTTTTCTCTTTGTAGCTTCTCAGTTACAAACCCACGTCCAAAACACATCAGCGCACAGTTCGGTTACCAACGCAAACAAACAGCAGTCAGTAGAAGTGGAGAGATGAGTATTGGGTGGAGGGTGGAGGGTGGAGGGTGAGTCAGCAGAGTCTTACCTCTGCAAGAGGCTCCATGGTTGGGGAAGAGGAGCAGGAGGTCCGCCTCTGTGGAACCACACCGATTGGCGAAACCCTGGACTACAACCCTCGTCCCGCTGTCCGGCTCAGACATCTGGCAGGCGCTGCTACCATGTCAGATCAGTCCAGGCACAGTGAAGAAGGGCAGGAAGGAGAGGAAGTAATGGAAACAAAAGACTGAGGAATACAAGAGAACCTGTGCACCACCAGCCGGCTACAGTCAGCTGGGTCTGAATGTCCGGGAGAGACTGAGGTCTAAATCTGGACTGAGGGGTGAGAGGCCTGTGGCATTCAGACACAGAGGAAGAGGGAGGGGAAGTGTGTACAGAGCACAAACTGTTACAGGGAGAGTTAAGGGGGCTAAAGACAGACACACTCCCGAGACATTTATCATTAACTACACTGCTCAAAAAAATTAAGGGAGCACTTGAATCACACATCAGATCTTGATGAATTAATTATTCAAGTTGACAGTCTTTATTGATGTACATTGTGTAATTTGTTGAGAACAAAATGACGTAACAACGGTCAGTGGAACCCAAAATCAAATCATTGAAAATCATACCAAAGATTAAAATCACAGGCTGATCCAACTCATAATGTGACTCTGTGTTGTGTATGGCCCCTGCCTGCCTGTACGCACTCCTGACAACGTCCGGGCATGCTCCTGATGAGTCGGCAGATAATGTCCTGGGGGATCTCCTCCCAGACCTGGATCAGGGCATCAGTGAGCTCCTGAACAGTCTGTGGCGTCAGATGCACGATACATAACGTCCCGTAGGTCAGTCTGTGGCGTCAGATGCACGATACATAACGTCCCGTAGGTGCTCAGTTGGATTTGGGTCAGGGGAATGAGAGGGCCAGTCAATGGCATCAATGCCTTTGTTATCCAGGAACTGTCTACACACGTCATCACTCAAGACCGGCCATCATCAGCTGACACACCTTCAAGAAGGTAGCCCTGTTGTAGTGGAAATGCAAATACCTGCTGTGCTGGGCTGACGGCCCAAACCAAGCCAAGCCAAGCCAGCCCGTGACTGTTGAAAAGGGGCAACAGATTATCATTTAAGATGCAGCTGAGTTTGTTCACACTGCGGACAAATAAAATTGCAAACAAGGACCTTTGGAGCAATAACTTAACTGAGAAAAGAAGGGTTGAGATAACCCCGATCTGACCCTGGTCATTGTTGTGAAAGAGATAATAGAGCTACATTAGTGTTTGTTTGAAGTTGTGTTTCTGGACACTCCTGAGGGAGGAAAATATCTAGTTATTTAGCTACTAAATGCTCCACCATGTTTACCAGCTGGTTGCCAACTTTGTCTTCTGGTGTTGGGCAGGTAGCGAACACATGACAGAGTTTTGTTTGCAGAACAATGAACGTGGTGAGAGCGGTGACAGTGAATCAAAGCCCTAAAGCTGCAGGCCTTAAAACGATGAGCTGAATGATCCTAAAATGCTCTGCAGAGCTGAGAGGAGCTGCAAAGTGGGATGATGATTCTCTGTGAGCTTGTCATGAGTGAAAAGTTTGACATTGCACAGTCGTTTGATCAACTGACAAATTTAAAAAAAAAAAAAATGGACCAGTGCAGCTTTAAGGATTTAACTGTCCTACTGTGGGAGATGTTCAAGTTTCACTGGGCCATTACAAGTCAAACTATTTTTAGACACACTGAGGACTGAAGCAATACCCTGCCTTTCAGCAGAGCTGTGAGTTTACATGCAGCTTTACACATCAATAAAATACTGATAAAACAATAACAACAATACATTTAGTTGCCAGATTTCCCTATAACTCCAACAGTGCATCCTCGGTCAAGTCAAAGTTGTACCAAAATAAAAATGGGCATTATTCAAATACCATACTAAGCACAGAAAATCCCTGCAATTTAGTTGTACATGGTGGTGAAGCCTGCTGCCTGACTCTGCATTATATCACCACTTTACAACACTCACTCCTGGAGATGCTCATTAAATAGAACTCACGCAAGAATTAAGACAGTGAATCCAGTTTACAGGTTGTATTTCTGCTGTACAGGAACTTTACAGTGTCTTTCTAATAAGAAAAGCAGTTATTCAAACGGGTCTGTCACTGCTGCTTAGAGAGAGGAGCTCAGATATTATTAGTTTACAACTGCTCAAGAGTCCTGACACACTCTCAGAATACCACAGGCTGGTCTCTGTCTCAACTCTTACAGTGCTTCTAGCAATTCCTTTCATAGTAGAATATGTATGTATGCATGTATAGTATGTATGTGAAGTATGTATGCATGCATGTACAGCAGAGGTGGAAGTAAGTCACACATGTGCAAGACATAAGCAAGTCTCAAGGCACTGTGGTGAAAATGAAGCAAGTTGAGTCAAGTCCTTGGTCGAGTCAAGCAAGTCACAAATTAAGTCATTCTCACCAACTGAGGTGCTGAAACATTTTAGATGCAGGACTTTGACTTGTAACAGAGTATATTTGCAGGGTGGTATTAGTTACTTTTACTAGAGTAAGGGATTAAAATACAGCTCCTCCTGGGGGACCCGAGGCATTCCAAGGCCAGATGTGTTCTGGGTCTGCCCTGGGGCCTCCTACCAGTGGGACGTGCCCAGAGGATCCTGATCAGATGCCGAAACCACCTCAACTGACCTCTTTCGACATGAAGAAGCAGCGGCTCTACTCCAAGCTCCCTCCAGATGTCCAAGCTCCTCACCCTATCTCTGAGGCTGAGCCCAGCCACCTCATGGAGGAATCTCATTTCGGCCACTTGTATCCGTGATCTCATTCTTCCGCTACCATAGGAGAGGGCTGGGACGTAGATAGACCAGTAAATCGAAAGCTTTGCTTCTCAAGGTGCAGAAGGGGGAGGAAGGGGTCCGATTTGGTGACCTTAGAAATGCGTCTCTGCTTTATGCAGATGATGTGGTTCTGTATGCTTCATCACATCGTGACCTCCAGCAGGCACTGGGGCTTTTTGCAGCAGAGTTTGAAGCGCTTTGGATGAAAGTCAGCACCTCCAAATCTGAGGCCGTGGTTCTCTGCTGAAAAACGGTGGACTGCCCCCTCAAGGTTGGGAGTTACTGCCTCAAACGAGGGAGATCAAGTATACCTGGGTCTTGTTCACGAGTGAGGGCAGAATGGAGCCTAAAATAAACAATGAAAGTAAAATACTAGAGGACTAATATCAGTCTTGTATTACTGTGCATCTCTTTAAAGCAGACAATCAAAGTAGTCCCCGCTGATTCAAAGTATATAACAAACAAGAAGTAAGAGAGAAACAGCCTTGTTTACACTGTAAACTGAAAATGTTTAAATCACCCAGATAAAGACTCAAACATGAGACTTGTACCACAAATAACTTTTATTTTGAAACTGTCAACCTGAGCAACTCATACAGCCCTTTGACGTGGACATTTTACAATTGTCAAGTTAGTTAAAAAATATGACCATATCCCATTACTTAATACACTTGTGTTATGTTAAAAACAACCTCAAATGCAGAGTTATTAATTAAATTTATATTATATATAAACTCTGAAAAGCAGCCAACAAACATGACGGCGGCGCGCCTGTAAAGTGAAATCAGCTGAATGTGTCAGAGCAGGTTGTCACTACTGTCAAATGAAAACATTAAGAGTCCGTATGAGTCAGTATGAATGAATTACCCCGCGTGGGGTTGAAAGTTTACACGGTCATTTATGAACTCATGTCTTTTGTGTGGCAGGGGCCTGAAGAAGTCCCTGAGAATCATCACTGAGGAGCAGTTTAACAGACAATAACACTTATGGTTTTGCATGTTTTAGCTTATTTATCCTGTATTTTAAATAACTGCAGAATAGGAAAAGTTTTTAATACATAATGTATTTAATGTCATACCCAGAATTAGCAAAAACATACACAACCATCTGAAATGGCCTGTTAATGACTTATGGTAGATTTAAAATGCTAGGCAAAGGCTTCATCCACACTAATTTGTTTTCATTTTAAAACAGCACCATTTAGTTTTCAGTTTCCAGAGTTTCAGCATTTTTAAAGGACTCCGTTTCAGGGATTTTAAACGCCGGAGTAGTCTGGGTGCTAGGCATAAACTTAGCAATAGCTTTGCATTTAAAGTGAAAACGTATTAGTGTGGGTGTAGCCTAATACAGCGAGAGGTTCTGTTCAGACAGAGAAATGTGAGTTGAACTGAAGATACTGAAAGGTGTCTTACAAGAGGTGAGAAGAAAGGAGAAACAGCTGAAAAGCAATCTTGAAATGCAGATACTTTTTCCTGTGAGATTCAATATTTTACATATTTCCTGTTTGCAAAGTTTCACTGAAATTATTTTCTGTTGACTAATCGATTAATCAACAAAACCTTTGATGGTCCACTTATTGTTGAAGTTATTATTTATCAAGTAAAAATGCTAAACATTCTCATATATTAAGATTTTCTGAGTCTCTGTTTTAACATTATGACTGTGTGTCAAAGCACTTTGAAGACGTCACCTCCAGCTCTGGGAGGCCAGTCTTTTTCTCTATTTTTCTGAAATTTCATAGACTAAAAGATTATTTAATTATTACACAAAGAGTAATAAAAAGATTTTACAGAAATAAAAGGAATTTCACAGCATTTCTCCTCAGCAATGCTTCTCTGTTAGCGTGTCCCATAGACTGTATATAAACATGGACAACACATGTCTACTTCCTCCCACTGAACAAAAATAAAGCTAAAATATCTCGGATATGGCCGCTGCCATGTTGTGCTGGTGACATCATTTGGAGCCAGAGTCTGCGCAGCAGCGACCTCAGTGGTATCGAGTCCCTAACCGTACACCTGTCCAACCAATTTCTAGCAGCACCACTGATAGCGAGCACACGTAGCTGTCAATTATGATGTCAAACCCCCCTTTTTATAGCATCAAATAACTAGAACTAAACTAAACTACAGCCTGATAAGAACTACCCAAAATGACAGAAACCATCTTCAAGTTTTTAAGTTTGGCCCATGTCCCATCCACGAACATGGAGGGAGCGGGGTTTGTGACCTATACTGCAGCCAACCACAAGGGGCCGATCCAGATGTTTTGACTTCACTCTGAGAAAGCTGTCATGTCGTCCATCTATTACACAGTCTATGGCGTGTCCTTTAGTAGCTGCATGAAGTTATTCTAGTTACTCTGATCAGTCAGAGCTTTCTTTTAAAACAATGACCTATGCCAAAATTTGAATTTTACTGCACTTATATACTTATTTCTCCTTCTATTCCATGTTTAATAATTAAGTATTAATAAAAGTTAGCATTTACAAAAAGTCTGCTACATACTGACACTGCACAGCAGTTTGGCATCTGTTAGTAAATTGCATAATAAAACTCATCTGTAAAAAAGTTAGCTTCCACACGTTTCTGTAACTTTTTACAGCAGGAATGACAGAAAAAAATACTTTTCAAATCATGTCCACGAAGATATAACACAGGGCGTCATAATCACGCCTGTCACAATAATTATGTTATCGGCTTATCGTACGATATATGGACAACACCTTGATTATTTTACTGACCTCGATATTGCCCTCTGTGTTTAAATGCGGATTTGTTCACATAACAACATTTGAACCAACATGATGCCTGAATAAACGGTAGGGTTGTCCCGATCATTATACGACTTGGATGCAGCGATTTCCCCTTTTTTTCCCCCTCTCCACTCCTGCCCACTTGTGCGAGTCCAAAGCAAACACTTCAGAGACGACACAGTGTAGCTTACAGGTAGCCTGCAGCTGCACTTTTGGAATGGAAGAGTCCCAGTTCTGATAATTGTTAGCTTGCCAACCAATTGGCAATGAGTCAAAAACTGTCATATGTAGTTTTACCCTTCAACAACATCATCCTCCATTTTGTAAATCCACCAGCAAACCGCCGGCTCCCAGGCCGTCTGTCCTAGGGAGCCGACTGCAGCAGCACCCCAGCAAGATTATGGAGGTAACTGCAGTGTTCCTGAAGCTTTGCTAAACTAATTTTATATATACTTTCTTGTATATATTAACAGATGTTGATTACTTTAAAAGAAAAAAAAAGTTAAATATTTTTTCATATTCCAATTAAAATATCTGAAAATTCTCAAGAATTAAAAGTTCACTGCTCTTTGAAAGGGTGTACTCGCATTATAATGCTATTATCTTTATATCACTGACAGTAAATGGTCTCAAAACGATAATATCGTGACGGGTCTTGTCATGATGACATCAGAAAATTTCAAATACTCACGTGGGTAAGACAAAGACAAAGAAAGAAGTGGATGTTTTCATGTGACAGTTACACCTTTCTCATCTACAACCAGTTCTGCCTGTCAGTTTGTCATAAAGGATGTTGGCTCTAAGAGAAAGTGTACCCAAGCATTTGCAACTTCAAGTAGTGTCCTCACAGTAGATTTTGAAAACAAGATTTTCCCCTGAGGATACAATAGGAAATCTTAAACGGGTTCCCCTTAAGCAGGAAACACTGAACCCTAATCCAACAGTTAATTACCCCTCAACTCACAGTGTGAATGAGTTTAAGAGGTGCTTTCTGAAATACATTTCTGTTTGTGAAAACACACCGTCGGGTTCTGCAGGGTTAGATTCTGGCGCTCGACTTGGATTTGGCAGCTTTCAAGATATATTCTATTTAATTCTATATACTATAATTCATGTACAAGTAATCATCACACAGAAAGCCCTTTTTTTAAAGTAAATTAGTTATGCAATGATTTCAATATGACAGAGTTAAACTGCTCTAAGTTAAAATTACAATTGCCACTGGTAATATTAGTTTTTTATCTGCTAACATGCATGTAAGACCAAGTAATATAGGTTTCATCTTCAAGTATCTCTAACTGTCATGAGTCAACGTCATTCAATAAATGAGGTTTTGTCAAACACACCAGTAACACCACCAACCAGTAGAAATAAAATCAAGTACTGACACTTTTAAAGATGTTTAAAATAATCTGCAGAGATCTCAACACACACCACACAAAATCTGGTCAGCTCCAACTCCCTGTCCGTCCCCTCATTTGAGCCCTTTTTCTTCGCCTGTTTAGGGGGCGATCACACAGAAATGAGCCGCTAGAGACGCGGATGCTTCAAAGACGCTTGAAACGCTGGAAGCGCTTATTCAATGCGCACTAGCTACTGGCGTCTGACACTCAAAAAGTTGAAAATATTTAAACTTTTCAGCATCTACGCACGTCTAAAAAGACACGTTTACTAAAACGCATGTCTAAAAAGACGCCAGAAAAACGCCCGTATAAAAAGACACTTGAACGCCGGTCAGACGCGCTGTATCATAGGAAAACAATGGTTTTACTGGCGTTGCGTTTCTGGCGTTTCATCTCGGTGTGATCACTCCCTCACTCCCACACACCAAAGAAGAGTTTGAGTCCATAAGGCCAGTAGGAATGTGACACTTGTGCAATCAGTTGCTCCACAGTCCTCTTAACACCAAACCAACAACAGTCTCAGATTGAAGACATGAGAGAAATCACAGTATTGTGTCTTCATTTGTTGCTTCAACTTTGGACCACTGAATTCTGTAAGGTTGTGCTGGCTTTGCAGTTTTGTTCTTGCTAATGTGAGTGTATCAAACACACAAACCAACAGCCTTGTATGCTAACGCTGCTTTGTGGTGGAGGTTGTGAGGAAGCCCAGTGTGTCGTATTCACAGTTTAAGTTAAGTACTTAAGGCCAGTGAGGAACAACGCTTGTATTATTCACCAAAAATGGCACCACGTTTTAAAAACACAAGTGACTACAGGTGCCAGTGAGAAGATGAAGTACCATCTAATTTGAGTGATACAGCCATGAGTCAATTTCCAGCCAGATGTATGAGCTTAAATGGGTTTGACTTTATCCAAAATGGCTAAACTGACACATTCTGGCAAAAAATCTGACAAAAAAAGCAAGTAGCTTACATCAGCGTTCTGTGCTGATGGTGTAACAGAGCTAAATCAAACTTATATTACATTAGTAAAAAGACACATGACAACATGGTTAACAATATAATGTTTGTTTACAAACGGCCTAATGAGGCCACTAGGCCATGTGTTATTTACTGCTGAGTCAAGAGAGCAACATAAAGAAGATCAAATTTCAGCAGAGGTGGGGGATGGGAGGGGTGACGACTGATGCAAGCTGTTTGTTTACGAGAAAGTTCCCGTGTTTTTTTCTGCCAAGATGAGACATGGCAGAGTTAGTCTCTCAAGAAAACTACAACTGCACCAGTATGGCAACATTTTTGACAAAAACTGTCCTAACTGGCCTTGAGCAAAGTTTGCGTCATTTTGAGCCAAACTTATTTCAGACGCCGCGTTACTATTTATTCATGTCGCTCGCTTTGAAAGTGCCGCAATAGATGAGGGAACGGTTGCTTAATAAAGTTGAAATGAGTAGTTACTGACGACACCTCCACCAAATTAAGGTGGCAGTTGGCTGAAGGGAGATCGCCAGGGAGCTGAAAGTTTCTGATAAATGACCATAGTAAATATCACTATATAAAGCGTTTAACAGAGGTGCATACACCACCGATGTTACAAGATGCAACACGACAGTTGGACGCTCACTTGCTGTTGGGACACTGTGTCATTATGTTTCACTCAGGAGCAGCTGCTGAGCCAAGTGCGACACCTAGTGGTAAATTTTGGTACACACAGTCCAGTGTTGGGCTCAATACAAAACTGGTTACAAAGTTTTTACAGTGTCCTAACTCTATCCATGAGTTTTAATACCTATCCATAGCGAAATACTGAACAGTGGATTATAAGTTATCACATCAACAATCTTTTCTGTCAGGACCATAACGGTGAAAACAGCAGAATTAAGAATGGACCAGGCATGTGGCTAACTCGTACTTGATTGGGCAATGCCTTGTCTTGCCTGACATTGACATTTGCATTGAGGCAAAGTTGAGCAAGGTTGCTGGACAACTGTGTTTTTTGTTGATATTTTGCTACATCTTCTGAATACTTTCCTCAACTGATTTTTTTTCCATGTAGTACAGTATCATTTTGTACCTGGCCTTAATGAGCATGCTAATAATGTGATGAGGTAAAGATAATACACGGTCTGATGTAGTGCTCAAACTGTCACACCTGTTACATCTGCTTCTATTGTTTTCCAATCACACCATGATCACCTGGTTAAGACATGTAACAATGTAAATCTGACAAACAGGAAGCTCACTGTGAGTGATCATGTATCTCCAGCATGATTTATGTTTCTGCAGGACGATTTTTACACCGCACAGAATTAATTGAAATCATTGGCTGCTACGAAGCTCAGAATACATTTCATCTACAGTCTGACAATCGTTGGCATGTTAATGAGTTGTAGTTAATTAGATAAAACATAACAATCACTGTTATTAGAAAGATTAGAAACCGTACGCCACCATGAACTGACTGCTGTGTTGATTTTAGCACTTAAATATCAAGCATTCAAAACATTTCTGCCACCATTTTCTGCACTAAATCAAATCTGTATATAGTTACTGTAGTACTTCCTATTAATAACCATCTATAATTCTGTTAGAGACCAAAGTCCACTCTGTTTTACAGTGTTTGTTCAGACTGGGCTCAAGCTTACAGATCTAAGTATATTCCTCCAGCTGTTCGACATGTAAGACCAATAGAGGGGTGTGTGAGAGGAGTTTAAGACTCACGGACCCTAAACTCTGTGTCTGTTCTGGGTGCTGAACACTGTGTTAGCAAACCGAGTCTCAGAGCGAGGTGAACTGATGGGGCAGGAGGCTCTGGCTGAGGCTGGGCTGAGGGCTTGCACAGGCACTGCTGGTGACACTGGATCCAGGACTTGGTGTAACAGGCAGGCTGGAGACTGAAGCAGCCTCCCCGTCTGAACCTTCGTCATCATCATCATCCCGATGGGAGCGGTGCTGATGGGTGACCACCACCCTGAGAACAAGACAAGAGAGTGGAGTGGTTAATTTACGAGCATATAATCAATCCTAACTCTAACCCACTTATCTGTTAGGGCCACCTGCAACTTGTTTTCATGTTGTGTGTGTGTGTGTGTGTGTGTGTGTACCTGGATCTCAATGGGCCAACAGGCTCTTGTCTGTGGGGTTCAAACCTTGACACGTAGCTACATTTGGACCACTAGAGACACACAGATGCAGCAACAGAGACAAACAGAAAGGTTTCAACATTTCAAATCACACCATTAAATGTCTGATTGTGAAAACAAACAAACAAAAACATCACATCCATCATTAATTGAGACAAATTAATTAAGTCACGCCGCTGTTCCTCACCATGTGAGCAGGGTCGTTGGTTCCAAGATGGACTCCCTTTTCACAGAGAGTCGTCAGCAGACTGATACCTGCACGTAAGACACACAGAATCCTTAAAATCTGGATTTACTCTCCCAGCAGTTTCACTGTTTACTCAGTCCTCTGTGTGTCATAACTTCCTTAAAATATTCTGAGAAGAGAGGCTTTTGTGTTTCTCCTTCAGTTATGAATAACTGTTCAGATAGAGAGCAGCAGGACCAGAAGGTTTCAGAGTGAAGCTGCAAATGTTTAAGGGTCTACAGCATGTAAAAAGTAAAACAACACATTTCATCTTAACAAATCAACACCACCAATATCATTATTGAGAAAATGCAGTTGGACCTTTAGTCCTGTTGTTCCAGTACTTCTGCTCCCACTGGTCCAGCAGGATGTTAACGTATCTCTGACACTCGAAGAAGCGAAGGTAGCGGGATGAGGATGGTGATGGGAAAATGCGCTCAAACTGTCCTCGCCGACTCAGCTCGTCTTCACTCTCTGCCAACACACGAACGTCCTCTGGAGTCAAGACATCCAGCACTGTAGAGAGGAAGTCCTGATGGAGACGGAAGGAAAGAGACACGGTTTTACTTGGTACTTTCAATTTTGTTTCTTTATTTCCAAAAACAACACCAGTGCTGATCATCAACATCAGCATCCACACCATTAGTCAGTCACTCCAGGTGGCAGCACATAAAAGTATAGCCAAGAATTAAAATTTCTGATGTGGAGCTGCCTTTGGTGCACCCACTTGAGCTTACTACTTAAACTTAGCTGAGAAAGATTTGTAACTTTATCAACTAGATTAAATGCACTTGTTTTAAAGCATTATTTATCTCTGATTTAGCACATACTGCCTTTCCTTAACTCACATTCTTTGGTCCAAATATTTAGTGTGTTTGTATTCATTTACCTGGTCAGCGTAGCGCTGCGTGAGGTAAAAGGCCCGTTTGACCTTCTCATCAGCAGACAGATCCAGCTTGGTCTTCTCCCTGCTCCCCCCACTCAAACTACACACACACACACATACACAGAGGAGAGGTTGTAGTTCCAGTTAAAGCTGTTTCACACCAAACACAGATTTTTGCCAGAGAAATCTGCGCAGAAATTTATTAAAACAGATTTTGTGGGTTTTTAATCAATGCTTGCACACCCCTGTGGATAATTTGCACTAGACCTGCAGTGTATAGTTGTCATACTAAAAACTTGCATGCGTATTTTCTTTATTCCTGCACAGCACTGGTGAGAAACGGCTTTTGGATTGAATTATATTGAAATTTGTTCCTTGATTGTGACCAGATTCAACTAGTTTCATCTTAATCACAGGACCTCGTGTGTAGCCTGTAGTACGTCCTCCCTACCTGCTGGTGGAGCTGGAGGCGCTACTGCAGGGGGCAACCACTTCATCTTTGAGGGGAATATGGAAGCCTGCCAAGTTCAGGAGGTCTCTGATCATCTGACCTTTGACTGAAACATCCAGCGCTGTGTTGGAGTGGAGGCTGGACCCGAAACACAACAGTTACAAGATGCAGTTTGAAAACCTGTATGTGTTTTTGTATATATATATATATATATATATATATATATATATATACATACATATGTGTGTGTGTGTGTGTGTGTGTGGGTGTGTTACCTTGGTGATATGTTGACCTCCAGGATCCAGGGTTTGAGCTTATCATCCAGCATGATGTCAAAGCCAAACAGCTCGTGGCAGCTGTAAGGTGTCCGGACGTGCATCTTCAGCAGGCTGTTAACGTACGGCTCTGACCTGAAAACCAACACACAGGAGATTAAGATGAAAACTCATTTGCCACCACAAGCAACGCACCTCGTACAGACAACAATGCTCACAGTACATTCACCGAACGCAATAAATGCAAGAATCAACAAATAAATGACAGCTGAGACCACATCTAAAAGTGTTCATTAAAACATCTGACTGCTGCTGGAACAAAATTATTTCATCATTATTTTAAAGTTACTTCTCTAACAGCATCTATAATCATTTACCTATTAGGCTCACAGACTTTTCCCAGACTCCCTACCTCTACAGTCTCCTCAACGTCAGGGGGTCTACAGGTATCAGACACTTAAACTGAATGCTTTTTAAGACCTTTACAATTATTTATAACTAAATTTAATACATATATTTGGACAAATCATCTTTTTTTATTCAAGCACTGCAGGTAAGGTAAGTAGGATATATATATATATATATATGGTCCCCGTGCAGTGGTATGTTTTATGTAGGAATATGATTATGAGAGAGAGTTGGGTTAATCTACAATTTGCCAACAGGACAATGCAAGTATCAAGTACAAAGACGTTATTAGGTTCAGTGATGGGTTTGAAGAATTGTACCATCAGATATGTGGACTTCACTTTCAGGCAGAGGGGCTTGTCTCATTTTGACAAAAAATAAATAAATTAAGATGGATGAATGAAATTAGATAAAATGGACCTCACAAATTCAATTCATTTTCATTACATTACTTTTAAGGCCCAAAATAAAACTAAGTACATTTTAAGACTTTGTAAGGACCTGGAGACACCCTGGAAATTTTATTTTATTTCTTGTTTATCATTATATTTATTTACGGATTTATTTTTTGTTAATTTTCTTTATTTTTATCTATATATTTTTTAAATGTCACTCTTTTTGTGCCTGCATCACCTAAAAAAAATAAGAAAATGTGAGGGTGGACTCATAAAACCCTCAGATTTATTGAAGCTGCAACATGGAAAATTTAAATGATTTAATTTCCCCCACAGGTGAGGGATTTGTTGCTCTGCTTCAAACACACACTTCCTGTTTAGTAGGTGTGTAACGGTACACAGAAGTCACGGTTCGGTTCATGTTTAGGTTAAAGAGTCACAGGTAAGTGTAAGCCCATTTTGACCACTGGCAACTTTGGTAAAACAATTTTCATTATATAAGTCATTTAGGAAAAATATAATTTCATTATAAAATATCACTGGCTACTCCCGAACCCAATCACTGCAGAAATAAAATGCCTGTACTGAAGTGTGTGCTAATTCTTGGAAGTTTGAGCATCCCGAGCCTCTCAACAATGTGAAGGCGCAGTCATAATAATGTCCACAAAAACAACAGGTTCCTTGAACATTCAGTCCCAGGGAACAAACTAACCAGCACAAATACAAAAAGGTTTCAGCCCCTCTGGCTTGAACCACTAAAAATAAAACCATATATATTGTGAATAATATTATCAAATGTCTGAATGGACAAACTTACGCAATGACGGTTTTGATCACAATGTCTTTAATCTTCTCCCAGATCAGAGTGGTGTTGACTCCCTTAGAACCAAGATACTGCCACAAGGCCTTCAGAGTCCTGAAAACACACACAAACACATTTTGTTGGAGTTGGGGAACACGTGTCCAGACACCAGACATATCATAGTAACAAATACGTGTTACAGATTTGTGTTTTACAGTCACAAACATACACACCATTTGTGTCCCTGGCAGGCCTTGTCGTCGCTGTTTGACTGGTATTCAGAGTTTTTCTTGTTGACGCTGTAGTTGGTCAGGTGCATGAACTTGTTTCCCAGAGTCTTCATGGAAGACGAATACCTAAAATACAGAAACACAAAAGTGGAATTATCTCAAATATGAAATCAGCTTTCATTATCAGCTTTTTGCAAAACATTTAATTCAAAGTGTCACCAATCAGCCATGTTGATTTAGATCATACTTTTATACATTTTTATATAGTATTTGGCCTTTTTACTGCTGCGGATGAAATCAAAACTCACTTGCAGCTGGCGAATCGAACCAATCCGTCAGAGAAGATATAAATTCTGAGCGGCTCATAGGAGGTCACGTAGACGTAAATCCGCAGGTCAAACTTGTTACCACTGATGAGGTAGGGTTTGTGAAGGTACCTGAAAAACACGGCCAATGTAAAGATGTTTTATCGTAGTGAATCAGGTACTGTGATACTAAATTTCACACCATGAACTGTCTGTTCTGGGATACTTACTTTTGGACCAGAAGCGGTCTCTTGCGGGGCATCTGGCTCCATTTGTGGATGACCTGGATACCTATTCCTCTGGCTGACGCAGGCTGGTAGAAATGAGGAGAAAGAGAATGTAAAAACAAAACAGCAATTACAAGTTAACTAACAAAATGATAATACAGGAGCAGAACGTACAGGTTTGATGATCCATTTCTGCCTGGAGCCGCCGTCCTCCCAGGCCTTGCGTAGCAGCTTGATGTCCTGAGGAAGGACAAAGGTGCGGGGGAAAAAGCTGAACTCTTGTTTGCCAAAGCGGGCCTGCATCTTGGACAGGTTCCTCCACAGCCGGTCCTTCCTGCCAATCTGAAAGGTTCCCGGGAAGTGGTTCAACTAGGACAAAAGAAAAACACAAACACAACCAAGGTCAGAGTGATTCTAGACAAAAGATCTGAAAAGTAATTTGATACCTTCCTTAAAGTTTAGGCTTCCTGAGAGCACAATCTGGGGTGATGAGTGTATGTACAGTGTCTCACCTTCTGGTGCTCTCCAAGGGCCTTGAAGCCGGGAGACTTCATGTGGTGTCCCCAGCAGCCCAACCAGTCATGGCTTTCTGTATCAACAACAGTGCAACAACAGATTTTGAACATCTAGGACCCTTGTCGGAGTTATCTCTTGGATGTTTATGAAGTGTGCCTGATGTGCAAAGCATGATTCCAAACACAGCCATGTCTATGAAATCAAAATTTATCCTAGCAGCAACTCTTCAGACACACGTGTGTGTGTGTGTGTGTGTGTGTGTGTGTGTGTGTGTGTGTGTGTGTGTGTGTGTGTGTGTGTGTGCGTACTTACTTTTGGTGGCTTTGAAGTGTGACCTGTTGATGGTATGCTTGACGATATTTGGAGTGACAGTACTGATCTTCCACTTTAACAGTCGTCTTTGTTCAACAGGCAGCAGTTCCACTGCAGAGCACACAACAAAGGTTTAATGTATTTTATCAAGATATGTTTCAACATTTTTCTACACAGGACTGCAGGCATAATACAAATTAGGGCCCGACCGATTTAATCGGCCGATTATAGCCATTAGAGAAAAATCGGCAATCGGCCAAAAGTCGGCCAATTGACGCTGATGTTAACACTTATATTTTCATCACTAATAAAATGCAGGGACTATGGTGTTTTACTTGTGTTACTTTTTGCACTACAACCTACCTCTGTTAAATTGGCAATAAGAACAACTCTGGTACTGTGAACATACATGTGAATGTCTTAATTCATATAGACTTTGCATGATTATTTTATTTTCCAGAGGTTTACTGTCTTTTTGCACATCATATTTTTGATTTATTTTGTGTTCAAATTGTTCATATGCTGCTTGTTCCACACAATTTCTGATAATAAAAGTATTTGAAAATAGTAAAATGTTCTTTCTTCAATTTATATCTTTGTAACGAGTGTTTGAACTATATTTAAGCCATCAAAAGCAGGTATTTTGGGGTTTTTTTAAATTGAAAAACGTAAAAATTTAATCGGCCGATATATCGTTTATCAGATTTTTTTATTCCATAATATCGGAATCGGCATCGGCCCCAAAAAATACATATCGGTCGGGCCCTAATGCAAATACTGAAAAAGTTCCCAGCACCTATTAAAAATAATCAATATGTTGTTGGTGTAAGCAAAAAACAGCAATTACATTGAAATTTAGTCTTTGACATCCTAACATTGATCGCAGTTATCTGAAAACTGGTTCTGTAAGCACTCATTTACTTTGTCTACTATTATAGCTCCAACCTGAGTAGTGTTGCAGATGACCTCACTATAGTCCTCTACATAGAGAGTAGGGAGTAGTGAATGAGTCACCATTGACACCAGTTGACACAACAGATATGCGTGTACTGACCTTTCTCGTTGGCCGTGCTGAAGTAAAGTGTTGGGGGGATGAAGGGGAACAGACTGGGAACCAAAGCTGGTTTCTCCTCTCTATCATCTTCAGCCCCCAATGACATCGGCTCTTCAACACTGAGACAGAGAGTGAAGCAAAACAGATTAATGATTAGTGGACATCCAAATATGGGTGCATGCAGCTTCTCACGTCAAAAAATATTAGGAATGGGTATTGTTTAAAAAATTAAGATACCAGTGCCAATACCAGTACCCTTAAAATGATACCAATACCCATAGAGTGATTCATTTTTCACCTTCTTTTTTTCTACCTCAGTCCATATCCATCATGTGAATGGAAGCATTCAGTTGCGTAACATACCACCAGATGCCATAGTCATGTTGTGGCCATACTTTTAGTGGCATTTGTAATGAAATCCACCTAATACACCACGCTCTACTTCACCACAGACTGTATGGGGTGTAGCTGCAGTGTTGGGCCAATCACATATCGCATTATATCTAGGAATGCTTGTGGTGATTGGCTGTGAGCAAAACCATCCAAATAGTCATTTTTTTTCCTTGATCTGGATACACAGAGCATTGAATGCAGGTATCATTTGACTAGAGAAGTTTCGTTGTTACTTGGTACTGGGTAATTTTGGTCGATACCTTTAAAGCAATCCAGTACCAATACCCTGGGCCAATAAACAGGGCTGAGTGCTAAATTAAACTTTATTTTTAATTAGAAAAATTATGAAAAGTAGATAATCAAGATAAATCTATAATTGTGCCGCATTCCGTTTCGCAATGATGCTCTCGTTCTATGAACGCAGTGCACCCCTTTTCCTTTAAAGCGTAGCACTCAGCCAAGTTAGCGACTTTCTTGCTAGATTTAGCAGACCCTCAAGTGACTTTTTTTTCCCCAAAAAATAACCCGCTGCCACCACAAACACAACAGCCCATTGAGCTCTCGTTATGAGGCAGAGCTCTATGGAAGGGTGCGAACATTTCATTTACGATGGCATCTCCCGAATGTGATGAACATTCCTAGATTAGATTAGATGTTGATTAGAATGACTTTACGAGTTCTGGTCACCCTAGTGTTCAGGCAGCCTCCAACTGGAGATTCAGACTTTGCCAAAGTAAAAACTAATGCAATCGCCGCAGACACCTGACCACAATCACATATATTGTAATCATGATTATTATTTTTGCCATAATCAAGCAACCCTGCCCATAGCAACATCATAACAGTATCAGGAATGTTTCTATCCAACCTTAAAAGTCAGCATCTGGGCTGACTGAGGCATTTTTAATTGATCAGGATCGGCTATAATGAGCCACATAGAGCCCAATCTGATCCTTTGCTTTATGTCAGCTGTCATAAAGGTATTTTTATTTGCAAAGCTGTCATGCACAGAAACTCAACAAGCGCTGCCATTGTAAACTCACCAACTATCCATCTCTCCTCCACTCTTCGTCCTGCCCGATGTGAAACACAATACCTCATAAATAACAGCAAATCAGCTGATACTTGAAATTAAATGACTTGGACTGAGGGCAAAAAAAAACTTGTTTGGGATATCGCTAAATGGTACAGTAGTTGGCAATTCATATCAAAAGGGACAATGCTGCATGTGACGTCACATTGGGAACTCCAAAACCAACATTTTATGAAGCATTTGTAGTTGTACCATCTCATAGAAGAGCTTCCATCTCAACAAATACATCGAACCACATTGTCCGAGAAACATTTGTCAAGAAGCAACATCTCAAACTGTGTGGTTAATGAAGCACAGACTCTACAGACAGACATGTGAACAGCACATATTAACTTTCTCTTTGTTACAAACATGTTAACTCCATCTACAATGATTGAGTTTTCTCCTGAAGCCTGTCTGGTTCTTGCTCTTTCAGCACCACAGCTCTGCTTATCTTGTTGCTATTAAACGAGCAAATTGCTCACAACAAAATTAAAAAGTAATGCAGCTCAGTTTACGTTCACTGACTTCTAACTAACGGAAGTTGGCATCCAGTCGCCACTCTAGTTTGTAACACAAGTCGAGTGAGGAATGAATGGATGACCATTTGCACTATGTGCTGGTAACATGACGCTTGTTTGATGTTGAGGTTAGAGACACCACACGGAAAGAACAAGTAGATTTTAACACAATGTCCAGAGAAGGAGACTTCCTGATCGACCTGAAATTAACGTTCCCACAGATTTTGATAATACTATTCACAGAGAAAAGGCAAATTAACCAGTGGCGAGCTAGCAAAGACATAAGTAACCTCAAAAAATGACACTGTAAGATGAGAGGCAGTTGTACCAGTGACATGTACATTTAAACAAATGAAAATAGTTTTTCCTCAAACAGGCGGTTGTAATAAAGTCCAACATTTCAAAATAAAACCAACAAGAATTCACACACCAAATAAATTTTTAAAAACCACTCACATGACAGTCATATAGGAAGAAAGGGAAGGTGGATAAACAGATGGATGAAGGACACAGGAATGGTGCTATCCTCTTGCAGATCTTTCCTCTTAAACAAAACCCCTCCACCACCAACATGTATACACTGGCATTACAGCTAGCCTAGGCTAACTTAACACTATAGTGGACATACAGGAGCTATAGCTTTCAGGAAAGGGTGGGGAGGTGATGGGGTGTATGTAAATGAACACATAAACAAATCAGCTGGTTGAGGGAAAAAAAAGGTGACAATAGCGGCCCCTATCCAGGCCGTTTTAACAGAGAATCAGCTCCGAGTCTTTGGTAGGGAGTTCTATTATTGAGGCATCACAGTGGAGAACAATATGATGCACAATGCAGCAGACCTTTCCACCACGCTCTGCTGCTTTCAGCCTCTTTTCACAATCACACTGAGAGAGAATGAAAGAGAGGGAGAGAAAGGGTCCACAGGATCTGATGGATATACTAGGTTTTATGTCATTTTAGGAGACCAAGTAGAAATCAGGCTTAGATGTTGGACGGTCCAAGAAAAGGACACGGACATTTTGACCTGCAGTGTTAGCTGTTTATGTTGAGAAAAAAAC
The DNA here is from genome assembly GCF_006386435.1 of Epinephelus moara. Lineage (NCBI taxonomy): Eukaryota > Metazoa > Chordata > Actinopteri > Perciformes > Serranidae > Epinephelus > Epinephelus moara. The sequence goes on along the minus strand of NC_065512.1, from coordinate 9,735,221 downwards.
CTAGACACCAGAAGCACTTGTCTATTAAATGTTACATGGACACAAATAGTTTTTAAGTACACTACATGAGGAGTATTGATCTTATTATTTACCTGAATTAGGTCATCTCCACATTGTGTCATTTTGTAATCTTACTTTTGTTTTGGAGCAGAAGTGCCATTACTTTGCTAAGAGTTGCAAGTTTCATCATCAGTTGTTTGACATAGCTTAAAAAAAGCTTAAAGTTTAATTTTTTAGGCGATAAAGTGACCATTTAGATTCCAAACATTCGATTCAATTTTATTTATAAAGCCCAACATCACAAATCACAATTTGCCTCAGAGGGCTTTAGCCCAACATCACAAATCACAATTTGCCTCAGAGGGCTTTACAGCATACAACATCCCTCTGTCCTTAGGACTCTCGCAGCGGATAAGGAAAACTCCCCCCCAAAAAACCTTTAACGGGGGGGGGGGGGAATGGTATAAACCTCAGGGAGAGCAACTGAGGAGGGATCCCTCTTCCAGGACAGACAGAGCATGTGATCAGCTTATCTAAATAACACCTGTTCACAAATTTGAGCCAACATTTTCGGAGCTGCTGGCTGTGTGAGACCAGCTGGGGGGTGTGGGTGTAACAAAGGCTACGATTTTTTAACCCTAGTTCTAATAGTGCAGGCAGAGCCCTCTACAGGACTCTATGGGTAACACTCTTCTCCAATCACGAGCACGCATATATGCAAGGCCAATCAGAACATGCCACCGCTTTTTGCTATCCCATACCCTCTTCAGTGAGTGGCGTAGGCATGACAGGGCCCCCAGGTAGAAGGCTCCGCCTGTGCAAATAGAACTAGGGTTACAATACCATAACCTTCCTTCTATATCACACAGCCTACTGGATTCTGTTGGTACAGTGGGTGGAGACTAATAGATGAACACCATGTTGTGACATAAAAATCAACCCAGCCACACTGATCCTGACCTTTTTAGCTGCTGATTTCTTTAATATAATCTGCAATAGTACACCCATAGTGAAACGACAGGGAGGGCTTCAAAGACACTTGAAGATACAGTTCAAAAATTCATATAGAGTGGGAGATTTTTATCATGTGAATGGCTGCCAACAGTGACTATACTCCATTAGTTACGAGAGGAAAAGACTCCTAACAGAGAGTGTGGAGAAAAGACTCTCAGAGTGGATGTAGATTTACACATTTGCAGCAAACAAGAATAGCAGTCCAGAAAAAACTGTCATAAGCCATTTCCTCATATGAAATCCAGACAATGTTTGGGGAATCAGGGCAAGGCACTGTCTGGAGTTTCTCTTTCACACATGTAGCACACAATAGGGTATTGTCTATACTAGAAGCGTTTTCACCTACTTGAAATACTCTATGGTTAAGGCAAGGGGTGGCAACTTGGTAGAGCGTGCGGGAGATAGGACATGCTCGGATTACACCACAGTCACATAGCCAGTTCGTAATCTGGTCACACAACAACGTGATCTCATCTTTCTTTTAATTTGTCCAATTATTTCAGCTTTGGCCCTTACCAACCAAAGGAACATCATCAACACACCCATTTGCTCTCTGTGAATTCCCTGGACAATTATCAGCTCTAGTGGGCAAGTTAAAGTCTGTTTATTGTCCCGTCCGACTGATTAGGACATTTGCGTTCTCACATACAACTCCTCCGGATTAATGTCTAGATAATTTCAGGTTTGCCGTGCATGTGTGAAAGGGGATATAGTGAGAGAAAACAACAGTCCTCCACAGAGCTTGCATCAGTCAGTGTCTATGTTGTTGTAGTTACTTCAAAAGTCAACATAAAGACATTGAATTAAATGGGTGTATGTGTGCTTATAGGAGTATCTTACCTAGAGAGGAGCCCGATGGATGCTGTGGATGAGGTACCGTTGATGGACGAACAGTCTGAGTCATCTGAAGACAACAGAAAACAGCTAAAATGAGCAGTTAACAAAAAAATGAAGCAACCTAACTAAAGTTAACTTGAGTATGTTGAAGTACTGAGTGCTTATATGTCAGTCTGAATTTGTGTGTGCATTTAAACACCTTACCGTCATCACTACAGGCGTTTTCCAGCTCATCAGGCAGCTCCTCCTCAACTCCATCCACCTGCATAACATAGTCCTGGCTGGAGACAATTAATATAAATTGAAATAATCAGAGTGAGAATTAGAAGAGGGGGAAAAAGAACATTTATTGATTAAGAAACAATTAGCTGTTGCTCACCCAGACAGCTGAGTCTCTCCATTTAGACACTCCTCTGTTGGCGAGGGTGAAGAAATGAATGGGGGTGAAGCCGACATGGACACAGGATGTCCATCCCTGGTTAGGTGGATGGCAGAGATCTGAGTGGTCACAGAGCCAACCAAGGCTCCTGCAGGACTGGAGGCCACAGCTGTGAGGGAAAGAGAGTCTGGTTGTAAAGGTCCATTTGCGGTTTCACATTGGCTACTTGTATAGCACAGACTCCTCCTTGAACTTGTTTATTTCATCACTTTAAACCCCCTGAACACTTCGGCTGCTTTCAGACCTAGAGTCGTCTCCTTTGGTCTGAATCAGGGAATAATTTTGTTACAAAGTTGTATAACTGCCTAGAGTTGGTTCGTGTTCTCACGGCAGCATTTACAAGTGGACCAGATCAAATGCCTTGTGTGAGAAAGCTGCTCTTGATTTGTCAGAACTTCCTTGTGGGAACCGGACCGAGACCACCTCGTCAAGAAGGTCTTGGCCCGGTTGTTTTGGTGCGTATATGAGTGTGATTGCTGTGTTCACACCTGCTCAAACAAACCGCATTTAGGAGGGCAAACGAATTTCAGTTTCATTGAACTGAACCAAGCAGGGCAGGTGTGAAAGCACTCTTAATCTTAAATAATAAGTATTTCTGTAAAATGTTAAATACTATATTAGTTTCTAATAAGGAACTATCAATGTAAATAAAACTGCTCCATCTGGACTGTGTGGGAGTGGTTTGATTATGGTAAGAAACTGATTAAGAAAGTAAGTTTTCAGGGGCTTTAAAACAAGGCCACTCTTCACACATTGTGGACATGCTTTCTTAAACAAAGTTAAAATAATTTAGCTTTGCAAGAGTTTTTGTGCTGCAGAGACGGAAACTAACTACATGAATTGCAGCCCTTTCCCAAGCTTACAATGTCTTTATTTAAGGGATGCACCAATTTATCAGCTCCATACCTGTATCCGACAATATTTACCTTGCTGACGGCGATTGGCCTATCGGAGAAGAAAATAACACTCACCAATGACAGCGGCCGATGTTTTTCTGCTGTGTCACGTCAATTTCAAAGTCAGATTTTTTACTAAACCTGCTTTCTGAGGTACGTGCCAGGTGTAGTTATGTACAAAATCACTCTGCTTTGTACACATCCTTGAGAGAACAATAGTTTTGTGTCTCTAAAGAGAAGAATTACCAATGTTTTATCAAGAAGTTATTATTGCTTCGGCCTCTGATCATAATGTCAGTATTATCACTCCCTATAATCATGAATATTTCTGTAAAATAATAAGACAATCTTGTCCTGGGTTTTCTTTGAAAGCTGAAGTATGTTTCACAGTAAACCAATAATTCTGATTACCTGTGATGGCATCCAGCGGTGTGTCCTGCTTCTCCTGAGTGGCACTGACATTGGCAATGTGCACATTTGGCATGGGGCCATGTGGAAAGGGACTGACTGCTGGAGGGCTGATTCTTTTGCATGTCGACAAGGTGCGACCCGGTAAACACTGATTTGCTGGAGCCTGCTTTAAGTCGAGTGGTGCTACTGTTTGGGGTTTGCTGTTTGTTGTTGCTGGAGGACCACCTCTCACTACCAACTGATTGTTTAAAGCAGTTACTGTTGTGCAGCTGTTTTGGGTCTGACTGCATTTGGTTGGTTGTTTAGCAGAGTGGCTCCTTCTTGTAGTTGTTGTTGTTGTTTCCCCTGATGTGCTTCTTGTTCCTACTGCTGTGCTGTCCAGGCTGGAGGCATCCTTTCCCAATGCTGCCCCCTGATGTTCGCAAAGAGTAAGGCACAGAGGAGGCACTGATGGCGAGGAGGAACAGTCTGCAGCTTCAGGCTGAGAACACAAAACAGGGAAAGATCAGATGTCAGTTGTCTATGCTTTCTGGTGGACACAATGCTGGTCACACTTACCTCAAACCTAGTTTGACATACCTGTGTTTCATTTGTCTCGTTACTTCTCGGCAGTCATACCCACTGATACCAGAATATCATATATGAAACCACATTTTTCCGGTGTAGTAAATATGTTTAATACTATGAAGCCACTGACTACTGCATGACACAGATTCAGATGTCCAGTACACGGTTGTTCTAAATGGACAGCCAGAGCTGCAAAAATCAACCTATTAATACTGCTAATAGTTTAGTCTTCTGCTAACCAGAGCCAAACGCTCACGGCTGCGACTCCAAGTTCACGTTTTTGTAGCTAATAATAGCTAGAGCCTCAAATCACAATGTGTACTCAGCCTCACTCCCTGCTGCTACAGACCACCACACCGAGAGAAGAGCAGGCAACAGCTCCCGGAGGCTGACCCCCAGTAAGCCAATGCAGTAGCTCAAATCCAGCCAGCGAAAACCCCAATTCTAGGGGACTGGACAGCCCCGACTCCCCGCCAACTTTCTGTTGCTGCCGTTACGCAGCTTAGACCCAGCGCTGCTGCTGGCCAACAGCCCACTGTGACACCTAGCGCTGGCCAAATTCAAGCCGCTACAGCTGCTGACCAAAGGTATGTTTCCTGAACTGCTAATGCTCACTCTTCTCCCAGCGAAGCAGACCACAATGACAGGAAGTGAGGCGGAGGGATCGTGGAGTGCTTAGCAAGCTAATTCTTGTCTCATAACCAGAGACAGAAATCTACAATGAAATAAAATTAAATAAATCAATGCATGGGACCAATGGGTATGAAGTGCGTGCATAAGTGAAGGGTTTAGGACAGAGAGAGGAAAGCTACATATTTCTGCCAACCCCATCTTTAAGAGTTGAAATTCCAACATTCTTTTTTTTTTTTTTTTAAGTATTTCCACTCAAACTTTGCTGCTGTGCTCAAATTGGGAAACATCAATACTCACCATGAGCTTGTATGTTTGCTGCAGAGTGGGGTGTCCTTTGATAACCCGGTCTTGATGACATAATGGCTCCAATCCCAGCAGCCCATCACCCGTGGCAGCTTGACATCTGCTTGTTGCCAAACTGTTTCCAGGTTGCGACGTTTGCAGCGACACACATTCCTGCATAGTGCCCATCAGCTGGACATTAAACCCAATCTGGCGCTCCTTCTTGGGGATAAAGGAAGGGGTACTGGTCTCTGCGAGGCTGCTACCAGCCTGCTTCAGTCCTGCTGTCAGTACCTGGTTTGTGTTTTGAATGCCATTGGGTTGTTGTGGCAGGTCTGGAGTCCCATCTGGCACAGCGGTGAATTGGCTCTGGGTGTTAGTTTTATTTTCATCCCCATTCGCCCCTACAGGAACCACAGATGGGGCCACTGCTTTCTGCCTCAAGGGGGAAGCAAATGAGGCAACATTAGAGGAGAGAGGTTTGGCTTGATCCTTTCTCCTGGACAGCTCGAGGGACGTCAGCGTTAAAGGCACTTTTGTGGCCGCAACTGTCTTGGCATGTGTACTGACAGAGGTTGTAGTGGCGGGACTATCTGCGTTGGAGCAAGCCCGAAGCTTCGCCCCACCCCAGGGGGAAGACTGATTGGTGGGCATGGCACCGCTCAACAAAGATGTGGTTATGTCTGACAGGTTGAGTTTAGGGGCAGAGGTCTCGGGTGGGAATTGATAGGCAGGATAGGAATTAACAGTCGAGACAATACCAAAGCCTGAGGTGGAGAAGCCTTCTTTTTCCTGTTCCTCCTGGTAGCTCTCCTCTCAGTAAGTGTTCTTCTGTAGGAATTACTCTTGAGATGTCAGCTCCAGTGGGATAGAGTTGTAAACTTCCTGTTGGTCACTATAGATTGACTACAAGTTCTTGATAACTCCTGACCAACAGCAAACATAACTGCCGCCACAGATGCAGTGACAGCAGTACAACACTTGAGCTGAGCGCCTGTGGTGGAGAGCCGGTAGGACTGTCAACTCTTGGTAGTGATGCAGAGATTGAAGCCTTCACGTGGGGCTAAGACAAGCAGGCACAAAAGGTTTTTCTCCTGAGGCAAAGTGGTTTCTGCTTTAACTAAGCGTTTTAGAGTTTGATGTTGAGACTGAGGAAGAGTCAAGAAGGGGTCTTGAGGCAGAAAAATACAGAAGCAGTTTTCCTCTGTCTTCTTAACAACTCTAGGGATGAAATGTAAGCTTCAGACTGCCTAAGACTGGATACTTGGCTCACACCAGGGTGTCAGGTCTTAGAGGAGAAAGTAGTGTCCTTGAAGTTCTCATATCTCCCTCAGTTGATTCAAAGGAGGCAATACACCAACAGCTTTCACCACTGAAAGTACACAAGAAGAGAAGCAGAGTCAGTCAGAGAATTAGTCTTCTAAGAACGAGAAATTACTATAAGAACATGAATCACCTATTTAAGTATAATGATATTTAGTGTACCTATATCTCTTTTTGTACATGGGTATGCAGAATAATGTGTTTGAATATACATGTATGCATGTGTACTCGCACATCCACGTGTTGGTATTTATGACACCCGCTGTCTTGTCCTACGTTGGTAAGATGTATCCTCTGTAGGGTTGCAGCAGTATACCAGTTTCAGGGTATAATGGTATGAAAGTTCACGGTTATCATACAAAACATTTGTTGAACCAAAAGAAAACTGTTTTCATTCCATTCAGGATCATTATAACTGATAATGACAATAGTAATTTTGTAATGGCGTATACTGTGAAACTGTGATACTCTCTTAAACGATTATCATGCTGTGAAAATCTCAGACTGTTGCAAACCTAATTCTCTGACTTAAATTTATCAATCATCAGTAAATTATATACTATGGAATGAAATTCATGTATCAAGTTAAATTAAATCCCATGAACTAATAACTGACTGGATTTTTTTAAATAAATTTTATTACTTTATCTTCCTCCTGTACTTGTAACCCCAGTATTACTGTGTCATATAATATCTTAAAATTCAAAAAAATCTGTTATCCCTTTACCTGTTCTGAAAAACAACTTTCTCAAGTTGTTATTGTTGGAAAGGTAGCAAAAGGAAGGAGCTCCCCTTTCACAAAGACATATTCAACCAGCACTACTTTAGCCAATGAAAACAGTAAAGAGGAACACCTCCTAAATTCAGATTTCCAATAGGTTATTTCCACAGCTGAGGAAAGTTCAGTCAATATTTGTGAACATGAGATACTCTCTCTCACAGCCAGAAACCAGAGAAATAACTTTCAAACATGTGATGTAAGAGAGTATAAAGTCTGGAGCTGCTCCATAGATAATGAATGGGAGCCTGGTTTTGTGGACCCACAGAATGACTGCCTTCTTTTTTTAAGCCCAAATGAGCTTCACTCTGTTGAAATATTCTCAGTTTTGACAGTAACTGTACCAATATACTCCGAACATTCCCCTGGATGCTCTCAGTGTCATCTGTAACAGTGGTTTTCAAACTTTCTGTGCCCTAGACACACCAAAGGGCAAGCCAAAATCTCAAGGCATATCTGTATTTATATCTGTGCACAATAGCTTCTATAAAGTGTGTTATCATGATATAAGACAATAAAAATAAGAAAAAATAAGACAGGTAGCTTTCTTGATACTGTCTACTGTCTTTCAGTGGTAGATCGTCTCCTAATTTGCTCTGTACAATAAAGCGATCCATTGTCCCACTCACAGCTGTCTCCCTTTAAATGTAATCATCCCTCACACTGGCTGCCAATCAAGGCTTTTGATGTGTATCACTAGGGATGGGTACCGAAACCCAGGGTTCATCCCAATAAGGAGTCGAGGAGAGAGGAGGCTTTCAGCAGGGAGGGAAGTGAGGATACACAAGTGCAGCCTTCGTGGAAGTCTTTTACCAACCAACACACCCCCTGATTGGATATCAGTTATTGATTGGACAGTGCAAACTGGAGTTTCATACAGAGTGAAGACAGATGAGAGATTAAACTCACTGTATCACTGCCACTGATTCACCTGTTACAAATCTGAACAAGAAAAGGAAACAAACGACTTTCTTCATTTATTGGAAAGAGTTTTTCTCTTCACAATATGTTATTTCACACACAAAAACGTCTGAAAAGATGTTTTCATTAATCATTATGGGCTATTTTGTGCAGATTTCTTAAAAGAAAACTATGCTTAAATCAGTTTTAGAATAATTCTGTAACATAACCAAATGTGGAAAAAGTGAAGGGGTGTGAATACTTTCTGGTGGCACTGTATAACATCTTTCACCAGTGAGTTTTCACTTGGTGACATCACAAATTTGAGTTTAGGGACTCTAGTTTTTGGATGTAGGAGACAGTTCATGTTAACCAATGTTTTTGTGCTTTCTGGGACCATGGGAATAACATGTACGCATTTTTAAACTGGGTTTAGTTCCTCTTTAACATAGCTAACATTACAAGTGAGATATCAACCTGAATGCTAACTAATTAAGTCTAATTAAATGACTAATCTTTGAGCAACCATTATTCCACAATAGCTACTAAGTTAAACCACACTGTAATGGCTGGTGTTGTGATGCTGAAGTTTGGGACACTGCTACTTTAGCTGTATGATACAATCTGACAACGAGCTGTGAACGGTTTGGACAGCTGTATTAATATTAAAAAAGACATAACTGAAATCACGGCTCTGTGTGCTAGCTAAGTGAGGTGACTTAGCTAAACTGAAGCGTCATCACTAAAGAAAGATATCGTACATTACATCTGCGGATGCTAACACTAGTTAGCCGTTTAAATCTATGATTAAAGTCTGTTAAATCCTCTTTTCAGCAGGCATGGCACCGTGTGCTGAAAGCAGCCCTCACTGCTGTCAACGTGACGGATGTCCTGAAAGGAAGAGTAGTTTCACGTGCGTGTCCAGGACGAGCCGCCTCGCGCTTAGCTCAACGTTTGCTACTAACTAACAAATCTGTTAGCTAAAATAAAAACGTTAGCTCGGGTGAGACGAACGGTCAACACCAATGTATTGTTGAAATCAGTACACTCGTCCTTACGGTTAATTAAACCGGACTTGTCGGCGAACACTGCTGTGTGTCCGTGTGTGTGTGTGTGTGTTTACCGCTGCTCCGTCCACACAGCGTTAGCTTAGCAACAACCAACACAACACCAACTGACATTGAGCGTTATCAAAGACCTCCGACTGTCAACGGTAACACAGCCTCGTTATCAGTTTATAAAAGTATATTAATACGTACTTCGTCTCCCGTAGTGCTCCTGACATGTTGTTCCGTCGGTCTGGCGCGGGGATACTCGTTTCAGGTTCTTACATTGCAGCAGCAGCTAGCTGAAAAGTCCGAGTGAAACATCGTGGACGAAGATCGTCTATAGCGACAAGAGCGCCGCCAAAGAGGCTCGCGTCTTCTTCTTCGTTGGTTTTCTTCTTCTTCTCTCGTTGTTCTGGGGGGCTGCAACCCAATGTTAAAGGCGTATGCCGCCACCTGCTGTACCGAAATGTAACGTCGGGATTTTACTCAACAAAACAGATAGAAAAGCAGGTTGAATGGCAATAGAATACTTATAGTATAAAAATAAAAGACAGAAAGATATATATATCAGAATTAGAAAAATATAAAGTACTAAATTTAGACACAACTATAGATTCAACACTATTTACACTACACACCTTTTTACCTATGCACATATGGAAAAAAGAATATGTATATTTGAATATATACGTATGGGTATATGACAGCTGTGCAGGATAATTGCACATAATGTGTAATATTAAAATTAAAAACAATTTAATAAATAAAAATTGCACGGAGGAAAGAAAAGAACTACAGTTCCCGCCCCGTGGTTGTGTGCCTCCGTGCACCGGGTCAAGTTTCTCAAACAGTTTACATCCATGTCTGTGAAAACATGGGAGATCTATACAAGCAGCACAGTTTCCAGGTGGACACCCAAGATTAGACTCACCAAATCAGTGTCTGACCAAGTGTTTCCCCTTCTGTTCCTGAGATATGACGCTGAGTAAAGGCCAGGAAAGTGTTTTATGCAGAATATTCTGATGTCACAGTGAAGGTGACCTTTGTTTGACCTTTTTGGAAATACAATGTCAACGCTGCATCATTATATCCTATTAGACATTTTTGTGAAGTTTTGTCTGTTTGAGGTTACACTCACCTTCACTTTTGATCCTTGACCGCCAAAGTCTACTCAATTGATTCTTCAGTCCATGTGGATGTTTGTGTCAAATTTGACGTTTGTGTCAAATTTGTGAAATTTGAGATATGGTGTTCACAAGAATGGGACGGTTGGATAGACAGACAACCCAAAAACATAATGCCTCCAGCCACAGCTGGTGCTGAGGCATAAAAGGAAAGTAAAATAAATAAATAAAATAAAAATAATTTAGTACTTCTAATGAAGTTATATTCATCCTTTAAGGGCCAACATTTGAATTTAAATCTAATATAAAAAAAAATGATTATAACAATACATTTTTACACCAATGTTATCACTATGCTCAGTTAGTTTACTTTTTACACACTTTTAAGTGTTTGAATTTGTGAATTCTTGTCAGCAACAAGGGTGTTTTCTGGCACAGGGCAAATTTAGAAGTTGCAAAACATGAAGGCAGATCAAAATATTTTATGAATTAGATTTATTTAATATAAATAGATCTTTGAAAGCTTTTTTTTTGTTTGTTTGTTTTTTGGTAGGACATATTTTAGGTGGGAAAGAATGAGTGAGAAATGGCTGTTCATGTCACATTTGGGGGAATATTGTGGGGATTTTTTATAAACAAGCATGCTTTCAGGTTTTAAATGCACTCTGGCACCTAATTTACTTTCAAAGTAAAAAAAAAAAAATCCAATGTGATTCAATTTATCTTTATTGTGAATTAGAAAAATATCACACCTTGTTAACTAAAAATCAGGAGCACTTCCTTAATAGGCCGGACTTCATTTCTAAAATGTGGACAGCACAGAAAACTTTCAGGGACCTCGGTTTCCAATAGGTGTTTTTATCCACTCAAACAGCTTCAGCTGGTCACTTTGCCCTAAACTCATAACTGAGAACCAAACTTACTTGTTCATCACATCTTTCACCACTAGAGGGCTCAGTGGAGAGGAGACCTGTCCTCCTGTCTGTGCTCGTGTCCTCTCCTCCCTTCTTGCTCCTCTAGTTTACCTCTCTTTCCTTTCCCTGTGTCCCATTTTTACATCTTCCTATCTCCATATTTGCTTTTCCTCTTCCTCACTCTCATCCTTTCCTTTCTCTTTTCATCTGCTTCCTTTTCATCCCTTTGTTTTCCCCTCCTCTTGCTGCCTGTTTCAATTCCCCGTTCCTCCACTTCTTTTCTCTTTTTCATCCTTCCATTCTTTTCCTCTCATCCTTCCTCTGACTTTTCCACTCTCCATCTTCTTCTTACTTCCTCACAGTTTACTCCTCTTCCTTTCCTCCAACCGTTCCCTCCACCTTCCCTCTTCACTTTTCTTTTTTCAATTCCTCTCTCCTTTGTTTCTTTTCTCTTTTCCACCCTTTCCTCCCTTTTCTTCTCATCCTTCTTCTCTCTTTTCCACTCTCCTCCATTTTTTCCCTCACTTCCTCAGTTTCCTCTCCTTTCCCCCCTCTTCATTTTTTCTCTTCCTCCTTCTACTTTTCTCTCATTTTTGGCAGTTCATCTCTTTTCCTTTCTTTCCTCCCCTTTCTGCTCACCTTCTCCATGTTTCCTTTCCTCGGTCCTTCTTTTTCTTCCTCACCATCGTTTTAATCTGTTCCTTCTTCTCTTCTGTTTCTCTTGTTCCCACTTCTTTGCAGTTTCCTATCCTTTCCTCTCTCATTCAATTCAGTTAAATGCAATTAGCTTTATTTGCAATAAAATAAATAAAAATTAAAAACAAAAACATAAAAAAATAATTAAAATAAGTAAATAAAGTCAAGTAAATCTTTAATTTCACTTTTCCTTTCCTCTTTCCTACCTGTCCACCTTCTCTCCCTCTCAACATCTCCCTCTCTTCTTCTTTTCACTTCAGCCCACTTTTCTATCCTTTTCCCTCCTTCCATCCTTTCCTCTTTTTCCTCCTTTCCAAAACACTCCCGCAACTCCCTCCTTTTCCTTCCTTCTCGTCATCCATCCTCTCCTCCACTCTTGCCTCTCCCCTTGGTCCCCAATGTCTTCCCTTCTCCCTTCTTCCTTCATTTCCTCACATCTTTCCTTCCCTCCTTTCCTCTCCATCCTTATCCACTCATCCTTCCCTCCTTACTGGACTCCTGTCTCTTCATATCCCTCCTTCTTTCCCTCTGGCATGTCAGAGCCTGCAGACAGAGAGAGAGAAAGAGGGAGGGAGAGATAAAGAGACGAGGAGGGAGTGAGCAGACTGAAGCTGAGCACTAAGCGGGCTGAGCCGCAGCACTTCTGTCCTGAGAGCTGAGGAGGATCCAGTCTCAAGTGTCACTGAGAGCAAAGAGTCGTCAGGAGGACAAGCTGAGAGAGGAGAAGAAGAAAACAGGATCTGTCCTCTGAGAAGTGAGGTTATGTGGACGACATTTTCTGATTCCTGGATGATCTTTAACCTCAGAGTCTGAAACTGTTCTGGCTCAGCTGGATAAATCAGAAGAAGAGAAGTCTATCAAGAACAATGAAAAAGTCTTAATTGACGCCTTTGTGGACTATTTCATTTATTGCCCCCTCTGGACTCCTGGAGAAAAGAGGAATAAAGAGGAGAAAGTGACGGTAGAAAGAGGAAAGAGTGTTTCATTGTAGGAACAGCCAAAAGGGGATGTTGCATCCACTCAGATGCAAAGAAAAAAAGAGATAAAAGAAGAAGATAAAGAGATGAAAATAAAGATTGAGTGACAGAAGAAAAGCTCAACCACAAGTTTCCTGATTTTGCTATTTTTCCTAATCGAGAGGAGGAATACACAAGAGGAATAAAACGGAAAACTAAGAGACAGAAGAGGAGGACGTTTCGAGAACTTCACTCTCTCAAGTCTGGATAAAAAAGGAAGAAAAAGGAAATAACTAGAGAAGGAATATCAGTTTGTCAGCTGAGAAAAATCAAGGAAAATAATTCATTTTCACTTTTTGGTTGGAGATTTTAATAAATGATCCTGAAAGCGAGGGAAGAAAAGAATTAAAACTGTCTGATTTTGCAGTTTGCTGAAGGAAAAGTCCAAGGGCCAACCAAAAGCATCAAAAGAAGCCACAGAAACGCAGGAGCGAAGAGTCAAAAGTAAAGGAATAAATAGGATCCAGAGGAATAAAAGGGGACTAAGGAGGAAAAAGGGAGGAAAAAAGAGGACAAGGCGGTTTAAAGCAGACAAAAAAGGATGAACCAAGAAGAAAAGGAAGGGTAAAGAGGGAAACAAGGACAAATCAAAAGAATAAGGACTAAAGAACAAAAGCAGAATAAAAAAAGGAGGACTGAAGAAGAAGAAGAAGAATCCAGTTTAAAAGGAAAATTCAAGAGGAGAGACCCAGAAGGACCCAGGTGTGACAATGAGGCTCCTGGTGCTTCTTGCAGCTCCTCTCTCCATCTTCGTCCTCCACATCGCAGCAGTGGCCCCAACGGGCAGCGTGGCCCCGGGCCGGCTGGAGCGCTGGGTCCACTCAGGCCTCCAGTCGCTGCAGTGGGACCAGCTGGACCGGTGCCTCCGCATGTCCTCGCTGTCCGAGGCCGAGTGCAGGAGGCTCGCTCACCTGCCACTGTCCGCCGTGGCTGTCTACGTGTCGGAGCCGCGCACAGCTGCAGGTAGGGAGGGCAAAGGCCACACATCACTGGGTTGGTTTGTTGGTTTATTACTGAGTGAAGTTTGGTGAAGTTTGTAGCAGCTGGTGAGGCAAAAAGATGTTCAAGTTTTCTGTCAAACTATTTTCAGATGTGTTTAAATGCCCATATTGAAGTGGGAAATACAATGAAATTAGCTGCCTAATAATAAAGTTATTAAGAAGGAAAAATCAGGTAGGCAGAAATCTTATCAACAGCAAAAATGGTGGAATTTAAGAAAGTAACCCTCCTGCAGCTCTCTCCTCTCTGCCCTAAGCCCCTACCACCAGATGACCACGGGCGTAAGGCACTTGATTCCCACACTGATTTATTTAACCTTATTTCATTGGAGAGTTGCACATAGCACCTTGTTCAGCCCCTCTTGCTCCTGCGCTCTCTCTCTCTGTTATCAGATGAGATGTGAATTAGACATCCACACTGCTACATACCTTTGGTCAGCAGCTGCAGTGGCTTGAATTCGGCCAGTGCAAGCCTGCAAGTGCAAGGTGTCACAACGGGCTGGTGGCCAGGAGCAACCCGGGTCTAACCTGTGTAACGGCAGCAACAGAAAGTTTGCTGATCCGGCGGGGAGTCGGGGCTGTCTGGTCCCCTGGAACTGGGGTTTGCGCTGGCTGGATTTGAGTTACTGTGTTCGCTGACCAAAAGTCAGTCTCTGGGAGCTGTTGCCCACTCTCTTCACCAGCAAGGTGGTCTATAGTGGCGGGGAGCGAGGCTAATGACACACTGTGATTCAAGGCTCTTGCTACTGTTGGCTACATAAACTAGAACTTGAAGCTGCGGCTGTGAACCTTTGGTTTTGGTTCGTAGAAGGCTAAACTATTAGCAACATTTTTTCTTCAACTCTGAAACTCTTGACTGATACTGAAACATGTTTTTGTTTGTTTGTTTTTTTTCAGACTCTTTTTAATAAGTCCGTCTTCCTTTTTTGGGTTGCTTTGCAGTGTAGGCAGTTGTTGCCAATGCTGGAATATCAACTTTCTCTTAAGGAATTTCTGCCATTGAATCAGACCTCTAACCAATGGATGTGCACACGCATCTGCGTGATTGGCCAAAGTCTCTCATCAAAGGCTAGATTTTCTAAAGCCTTAACACAGAGCCAAGAGGAGGTGCAGAAGTCTAGCTTCTTCTCAGTCCACTTGAATTACAATATGCTCAAAGTTTATTATGGGATCTTTGCCCAGTGATGCCATAAGAAAACTGCCTACCCCAGCTTTAATGTTCAAGTTTGCCAGACCACTTCATAATGTACTCTTAATATTAATTCTAATGATCTATTTATTTAAATATGATTGGTTTTGATTAGTGTCATTATTAAAATTCTAACATTATATTCATTTATTCTAACAGTGATTGTTCAAAAACAAATACAAAATGCGAGTAAAATCTCCATAATAAATCGCTTGTTCATGTAGCAACTAATCAAAATTTGGATAAAGAATTGACCTTTTGTCACAAAAGACATTTTAACTCATCAAAGTATGTCTGATGCCTGAACTCTGTTTAGCTGCTTCAGTTTTGTGCATGCTGGCTCACTGTCACACTGTCATGGCTCACTGGGAGACTTGAATAGAATAGAGCCATTGTTGATGTCATTATAAACACCTGTGCTTTTTCTACTATGACAACTCAAAATGTCTGCTGTGGAAAGGTCTGTATTTAATTATTTTTAAATAATAAATACGTTTTGAAATTATAATATAAATATATAAAGTAATTTAAAATTAATACTAATTGAACATTAACAAATCAAACATTGAACAAATATTCTCAAATGTTTAACTCAGTTTGAGTTTATTGTGACCATGTTGAATAGGAATTATTTCTGTCATATATTATACTGTTACAGTGTTACTCAATATAGTTAAAGTCAAAGTGAAGTCATTGTTTGAAATGGTATACCTCAAATGGTGTCAGTATAATATTAATACAATATATAATCTACCTATTGGGTCTAAGAGTGTCTGTGGTGATCAGTAACGATTGGGTGACTTTACAGAGTTTGATTCCTTGTTGATTCTTTTAAAGTGATCTGAGGTATTCCTATATTATATGACTTTATGTTTACAATAACACACTTATGCACAATAGTCTTGTATAGTTCATTTTCCTAGTAACAGTCTATTCTTCCAAAACCCTCTAGGTAACTCAGGCAAAGTTCTGGCCATCCTACCAGACTCCTCAAGTGGCTCCATGAGCTCCAAACCACGGGGAGGTTTTAGTGTCAGCCAGGTGCTGAATGGAGGGGATGGTTCCCACAGACACCAGCAGCCTTTCCCCGACTCCACGGCCCATGATGCCGTGCTGGTACTGGATCCGAGCCCCGGGGAGAACTTTGGACACCCAGTGGTCCTCTTCTATGTGGATGTGAATGTTACAAAGAAGAGATGCTCCCACCTGGATGGCATTTACCTGGGTAAGTCAGAAGACACTAATGGTAGTGGTGTTGTTATTGTAGTGGTGGTGAAAGAAGTCAGAGGACAGTAGCAAAAGTAGTAGTGTGAGTAATCACAAATGAGGTGCCACAGGGATCTGTTCTAGGTCCATTACACTTTACAATATTGTAAATGTTTTTAACTCCAATGCAGGCCTTCAGAGGCTAGCTGACTGGGATGAAGGCTGAAGTAAGTGGGCCAAAGTTCAGGCTGAAGGATAGTATGCTGCTGGCCACTATGCTGAAGGCCAGTTTGCTGCAGCTAGCATACTAGAAGCTAGCCAATTGGGGTACAAGCTGGAGGCTTGCGGGCCAGAGGCTAGCCAACTGGATTGCAGGCTGGAGGTTAGCCAACTGGGAAGCAGGCAAACGGCTAAAATACTCATGACGCAAAGATAGCAGCCTTGCAGCTCTGAACAGGAAGGTGGTGGGGAACCCAAGGTTAGTGGACCAGATTGCAGGTTGAAGTGGAAGCTAGTTGCTCACAGCCCAGAGTACAGGTTGGCTGCCAGCAGAGGGGAAAGAAGGCTGGGGATCAGGAGAGTTTATAAAGTCTTTAAGCCACAAAGGTGAAAAACTCCTCAGGGATGGTTTACATCAGGGATCCTCAAGTTGCTTTGCCCAAGGATCACGTTTGCAAAATGCCAGGAGGCCAGGGGCCAGTTGTAAAAGCCCCACACAGGTCGGATGATCACAGTGACGTTTCTAGGATCCAAGGACTTTTGGGGCTTAGCTCGGACCTCTGTCAGGGGTCCAGGGGATCCTTCTCTGGCAAAAAAGTACAAAAAACTTCCATTGTGAATAATTTTAGTTTCATTGTGAATTAGAAAATGGCTGGGAGGGGGGGCTACCCTGCATCCTGTCGTGGTCCAGATATGCCCCACAGGCCACTAGTTAAGTATCACTGGTTTACATGATGCTTTCCTGCATGCTAACTTCAGAGCAGCCTCTTTAAACTCCCTTCTAGGGACTCCTTTCCATCCCTCGTACCAGCACATGAGGGAACAGAGAATGTGAAGTTACGTCACGCCACGCCAAGTGAGACGGGGTTGGAATGTTCCAAGGATCGTGCTCTGTTATCTCTATTAGCAAAGTGTACGCACCATACAGCCTATGGTATGCACTCCGTCCAAAAACAAGATAGTTAATGTTCAGGTATGTAAGTGGAGGTACTGCAGCGGGGTCTGTAATCCAGCTCTCAACTGCCAAGTCACGTGGATCTAAGCTTTTTATCATGATTAGTTTGTCCGAATACCACTGTGGCAGGAACAATAACATGTCCAAAAAGTTTGACGTATGACTTCATATTCTATAACCAAAACAGTTAATCTTTAAATAAGGTGTTTGCTGAGTCCCTATTACAGTTTGTACTGCAGCTAATGTGCATGTATCTGCATGTGTGTGCTGTCTGTGTGTGCATATTTAGTGTATGTACGCCTTTTTATAGCAGTTTGCCTTTAGCTGAAGCAGAAGAGAAAGTTAAAGTTGGATGTGCGTGGTCTCACCCTCTGAAAGCTCCATTTATAGCTCATTGTTAAAGACACTTTCCTGCTCAGTGGGGGTCCACCTGCAGCTACCTCTTCAGCACTTTATGCCCACAGCAACATCTGATATATCTCTGTGTGCTTGTGTGTGTGTTATTGCATTTGTGATAACCAACTTGAGGTTTATGGATGGTTTTTAGGACTTCTTTCAGCATTATATTTCAATATCAAGTTAAAATTGAAGGATGATTCCAGTTTATTCTACTAAAACTTACCTTCATGTTCAGAGTGAGGGTTCAGGTAAGGCATACAGGTCTGAAAGCCTGAATCAAGTCATGGCCTCACTTACAGGAGTATATCCAATAATGTCTTATGTGTCTATCCACACTTAATTATTTTTTAAGTGTGTCATCTGTAACTCTTTTTTCTTTTGTCTCAGTGCACCACTGAGGATTTACTGTAAACTTGGACTAGTTGATAACATTTTTTACAAATGAAATGCAATTTTGCACCTATACAAACGTAGATTAAAATCTTATGTCGGGTGCTCGTGGAGAATGGGAAACAACAGGATGGACAAGCAGGCGATACAGGCACTCCTAAAAAATATAGAAAAATGAGGAAGGATTAAAAAAGCCTTTATTGTCGTGGCTAAATCAGGAAAAGAGCCAGCATGTTTTAACTACTGCAGGTCTTCCTCTGGGCTTTCAAAACATACAACACCAACACATTCTCACTCCAACCTCGTCAGATATTGACGTTTTCGTCATGGACTTTCCACGTCCAGGTACGATGTGAATGCTACCCTAGCATTTGGTTAGGTTTAGGCAACAAAAACACATGGTTGGGTTTAGGCAACAAAAACACATGGTTGGGTTTAGGCAACAAAAGCACATGGTTGGGTTTAGGCAACAAAAGCACTTGGTTGGGTTTAGGCAACAAAAGCACTTGGTTGGGTTTAGGCAACAAAAGCACTTGGTTGGGTTTAGGCAACAAAAGCACTTGGTTGGGTTTAGGCAACAAAAGCACTTGGTTGGGTTTAGGCAACAAAAGCACTTGGTTGGGTTTAGGCAACAAAAGCACTTGGTTGGGTTTAGGCAACAAAAGCACTTGGTTGGGTTTAGGCAACAAAAGCACTTGGTTGGGTTTAGGCAACAAAAGCACTTGGTTGGGTTTAGGCAACAAAAGCACTTGGTTGGGTTTAGGCAACAAAAGCACTTGGTTGGGTTTAGGCAACAAAAGCACTTGGTTGGGTTTAGGCAACAAAAGCACTTGGTTGGGTTTAGGCAACAAAAGCACTTGGTTGGGTTTAGGCAACAAAAGCACTTGGTTGGGTTTAGGCAACAAAAGCACTTGGTTGGGTTTAGGCAACAAAAGCACTTGGTTGGGTTTAGGCAACAAAAGCACTTGGTTGGGTTTAGGCAACAAAAGCACTTGGTTGGGTTTAGGCAACAAAAGCACTTGGTTGGGTTTAGGCAACAAAAGCACTTGGTTGGGTTTAGGCAACAAAAGCACTTGGTTGGGTTTAGGCAACAAAAGCACTTGGTTAGGTTTAGGCAACAAAAGCACTTGGTTGGGTTTAGGCAACAAAAGCACATGGTTGGGTTTAGGCAACAAAAGCACGTGGTTGGGGTTTAGGCAACAAACGTACATGATTGGGTTTAGGCAACAAAAGCACGTGGTTAGGTTTAGGCAACAAAAGCACCTGGTTGGGTTTAGGAAACAAAAGCACGTGGTTAGGTTTAGGCAACAAAAACACATGGTTGGGTTTAGGCAACAAAAGCACATGGTTGGGTTTAGGAAACAAAAGCACTTGGTTGGGTTTAGGCAACAAAAACACATGGTTGGGTTTAGGCAACAAAAGCACATGGTTGGGTTTAGGCAACAAAAGCACTTGGTTAGGTTTAGGCAACAAAAGCACATGGTTAGGTTTAGGAAACAAAACATGTGGTTAGGTTTAGGAAAAAAGAACAGGGTTTGACTGTAGAATCTTACAGGATGCTGCACCGCTCTATCGGGTGAAAGTTGGTGTTTGTTGGACCCATCTACCACCCCACTTGGACTTTCACCGCCTTATCTTTCGTCTTTGTCCTGCCACGTTTCTTGCTGACGCCACCAGGCGCCATTAAACTATAACGGCAACTGGCGGTGTATCATGCTAATGTTAAAGGACAGCTTTTTTCGTTGGTTTCTGACACCACAAGTCACTGCCCAAGTGTCGGATTTCGACGGTTTCAGAGTGAGACCAAGCTCTATTAGCTGCCCATCATACACAACATCATACTCTGGTGCTTTACAGAGACATTCAGGAGGAGTAACAAGGGCAGTTGTTCCGTGACACTGAAGGCAAAGTGAGAGTATTTTGGTCATATTTGTAAAAGCGTTGACAATCAACCATGAGCTTTTCTAAAAAGCTCCACTTTTGGTGATGGTAAACAAAAGCTTTAGTGTCGATAAAAGGCCAAAAGTGAGAGTTAAAGTAACATTTCCAAAGTGCTTTACTCATGTAGAAATAGTCGAAAGGGACAGGAAGTGCATGTATTCTGTGATAGTCCTCACAAGGCCTGTAAAAGAGACATGTTTGAAAGTGCAAGTTGTTGACCTCCCGCTGTGAGAGAGGTTAGGGCCAGATGTTGAGGTGAATTTGGCCCTGTGTTACACGAACATACACCTGTCAATTATTCATACACACACACACACACACACACACACAGCACTGTGCCCCCTGTTGGGTCCTGTAGATGGTTTTGGACCAAAGTCTTTTAGAGCGAAACTTTTTATAGACCTCATTTAACTTGGTGAGGACTGAAAGAAAGAGAGAGAGGGAGGAAGAAAAGTTCAAGTACAGATTCTTTATTTATCATGTGCACAATTACAGAAAAACCATCTTAGGCCCAACGCTGTGTATTATTTTTACCCCTACCCCTCGGTTTCGAGTGTCCCTTTGCCCCTTGGAATAGATTTACAGTACAAGGAGGAGGGGGACTCAAGAATCAGTTGAGCCTGTAACACATTTGATTTGGTTTGATATCAACAATACATTTTTACCTTTTCAGCTGAGATGGGGAGCCCAAGCGGACAGTGTTTGCCCCCCATTGATCTTCCTCTTTGCTGCACTGCTCTCATCAACATGTCTTCCAATTTCTGTATCCTCAGGTGACGAGTGTTTGACTCTGGCTTTGAAGGGTCGTTGTCAGAACCAGCTAAAGCGTCGGCAAGCCGGGCCAGAGAGACTCATGGGTAATGGACACAGTCGGTTGGCAGGCGGGGCACTGCGGGGTAGTACCATTGCTTCCAGCAGTGGGAGCCGTCTGGTGGAGCGGGCCGTTGGAGGGCTCTGTGAAGTCCACTTCCTTCCACTAGTGGTCGGAGTCGGAGACAGTAACCGAACGCAGAGACTTAGATGTGTTGGTAGGTTTTAAATCATTCCCTTTACCAGGTATTTGGTTATAAACCAAAGTATTAATTTTGACCTAATGACAGATGAGCTAGATGAAACTTTTAGGGATTACCAACATTATTAATTAATTGATTTATTGTCTGTATCAAATTTGATCACAATTCATGCAATAGTTGTGAAGATATTTCACCTACAACCAGAAATGTCGACCTGTTGGTGGTGTTAAAGAAAAGTTACGAGATCACCAAAGTCATTAGGATTCATCCTCTGGGGATCCTGAATATCAGTGCCAAATTTGACATGACAAAATCCTTTTTGTTTAACCAGAAAGAGACCAGAAATCACCATCGCCATCCTTACCAAACTGTCTTCCAAACAGTCTTTGTTCATCTTCCCACTTTTCCAACAATCACCGGCTCTGTTTTTGTTGAAATGAACCCTTAATTCACCCAGTTAGATGTGACAATATGCCGGCTCTATGCACGCTAAAATTACTGCTTATTTAAATGGAGTCTGGTGAGTTTGGTGATGGCAATTTCTGGTCCATTTCTGGTTAAACAAAAAGGATCTTACTCTAAAAGGAACTTTAATAAAAAGGTCGATCTCTGTAGGGTCCTTTCTATAAGTGGTCAAATACTTAGAATAACAATCTGAGCCTGTCAATGGCAAAATTTGTGTTTTTGGTGAACGTAAATTGACGTTACGAACAATTCCCAAGTGGCTACATTGCAGCTTGTTTCTTGCTGCCAGCTGCAGCCCTCAGGCTCAATACTGGGCCAAAACTTGCTGTTTCCATTAATCATTTACACACAAAGACATGGGAAAATAGAGCCCAGGTTGGAAAATACCGAACCCACCCTTTATACATCCTCCTCCTGGTAACAGAATATCCATTTCAAGCAATCAAGTTGAGTTTATATTATGTTTTAGATTTGAGGAAAACACTCTAATATGTTGTCAAATAGTCTTGCTAAAATTAAGGTTGTTATACTGTTGAGCTTCATAGGTTGATAGGCATTCTGTTGCACTTTTCCTGGTAGGAGGCTTTTTGGAGTGAAATTCAGAATTATTCTCATGTCATGCCAAGACCACCCACACCTGCAGCCTCTGCCAGCAACCTGGGCCTCGTGAGAAAAACTGCTGGGAAAATGTTATCGTACTGTTATGGCAAACATAGACAATCCTCACAATAAAACCACAAACCCACCTCTGGCATGCTGTAAACATGTGGAGATTAAGTATACCTTACTTTTTGATTGTGCCCAATTAAACCCACTGTCCACTGAGCACATACCAAGAAAGATTGGACCTGATGTCAGGAAATTGAATGTTTTAGTGCTGAAGCTCTGCTTTATTTAGATATTGCTGTCTGACATCATTGCTTTCTGTTCCAACAGACCATGCGGAGTTTGCGAGGTGCCCTCAGCCGCTGCCGATGGGCTCTCCCAGTTTGCCCGTCTCAAGCTGTGAGCTAAATAAAAACACCAGACGCTGCCACCAGCAGCCGCTGGCCACTCACCTCTCCTGTCGGCTCTACCAGACCTGTGACCATGCTGTGCTCATCTCAGGTACGACAGTTTGGGTGTGCTTTTTCATATTTGCCTTGTTCTCACCAGAAATCACCCAACAGACACCTGACAATCTCGTCAAATATGCCCCCAGTATCTCAATGTAAGCCTTAATATCTTCCTAATGGAACAAAACACAATCAGTCTTAAACACAGTTACAGCAGCTTACAAGTCTCTGCACCACCTGTGTTAATCAAATATCAGGGAACATTGTGACTCAGCACCCAAAAACAAGCTGCGTGTGGCTCCTCAAGCTGATGTTAGACAGACACAGAGCCTGGTTTTCTGGCGCTGCTGTTTCTCTGGCAGAAGACACTCTGTTGTGGCAAATCAAAATCAAACCGCTAATACAGACAGGACTGCTGTGCCCTTTGATAATGTGTGTGTGTACACTGCAGGTGGCTGGCAGCAGCAGATGACATTCCAGCGTCATGTTCAGAATCTTCAGAGGTTCTACAGGATGCTGCAGAACAACGGCTTCCATAAAGATCACATCAAGACCTTCTTTGCCAGCAGTGGACAGCTTCCTGGTAGGACTGTGTTGCTTATGGCAAAAACATTTTGTTCAAAAAATCCTGTGAGACTATTACTTCACTGTCACTGTCACCCCTGATTTGGACCAAACAACTGAACCAACAAACAGAGGACCTAGAGTTGTCTTGCTTCGGTCCGGATCAGGGACTAATTTTGTTACAAAGTTGTATAATTGCCTAGAGTTGGTTCGTGTTCTCACGGCAGCATTTACAAGAGAACCAGATCAAATGCCTTGTGTGAGAAAGCTGCTCTTGAATGGTCAGAATTTCCATGTGGGAAAAATCCAGGAAGTAAAGCAAACGTTGAAGAAGAGTACACTTGCAAGATAAATGTGACACTTTCTAATGTCACAATGGAGGGACAACTACGCAGGTTGATTTTAGCGCTGCTCATGGTGGACTATATTGCTGTCATTGTTCATTTTAGTCAAACCATACAGTTTGAAAACGAGGCGCGGCTCCAACTAGAAAACAATGTTTTGATGCATTGGATGTGCTGAATGTGCATATTAAGGCAGTACAGGAGGAGGTGCACATTAATAATCCTCCAGGACTGTAACATGCTCATGTTTAACCCAAACAATGTGTCATGTGACTGCAGTTGGTTCACATCCAGGTCGGAACACGTTCTCACCACAAACGAACCGCACCAGAATTCGTTTGTAACCAGACTGAGACCACCTCTTCAAGAAGGTCTGGGTCTGGTTATTTGGTGCTCACCTGAGTGTGATTGCTGTGTTCACACCTGCCCAAACAAACCGCATTTAGGGGGGTAAATGAACTTGAGTTAAATTGAACTGAATCAAACTTGTAAATTCTGTCGTGAGAACACGAACCAACTCTAGGCAATTATACAACTTTGTGACAAAATTAGTCCCTCATTGGAACCAAAGCAAGCAAACACTAGATCTGAAAGCACCCTTCGTTTCTCATGGGACACTAGCACCAGTCTCCTGGGTCAAAGTCCTGTGCTTGTTGGACCCATCCATCCCCCTTCCACCCACCCTAAGCAGACTTTGGCACTCTTTATACTACGTTCTTTGCTCTGAATATCTAATAATGACATGGATGGGTTTAAATTGGAGTTAGTTGAAAACCTGGTCCACGTTATACAGACGCCAAAGGTGCCCCTTGTATCACACTGCCCAAGAGCCATCTTTTGACACTCTAGGAGTAAGACCAGCTAAATAAGAAATAAAACTGATTTTGCAGTAGACAAAGAAAAGCTAGCTGTGAGCAGGTTTTCCTCTGTTTGATTCCAAAACAACCAAGATCCATGAAAGATTGGACAGACCAACCGACCATCTCTACAACATTCTAACTCCACTTTCCTGTTTCCTCCCCCCCACAGAGGACGTAGAGGGTGTGTACTCGGCGACGGAGAAAGCAGTGATTCGTAACCATGTGTCGTACGTCTGCAGGAAGCAGCACTGTGCTGACACACTGGTTATCTACCTAAACTCGCCAACACGCAACGACGGCACTATGCTGCTGTGGGACGCCAACCTCAACGGCATTGTAAGAGACACACGCACACATGGTGATCAGTGAAAAAGATGAATAGAAGAAAATAATTTAATGGAAAGAGGTGGACATTTCTTAGTAGTACATTGTTGCTGCCACTCAAGTTGCACACTGGTATTTTCCCCTATACTGACAGTTAAAATTGTTTGTGTGTGTGTGTGTGTGTGTGTGTGTGTGTGTGTGTGTGAGGGGATATCACGCAGCAGTGTCGAGCAAACACACAGATAAAGACTTGTCTTTAAAGCAGATGCCCAACACTGAATGGAAAATGATGTGTCGGACTCACATGGGAGCCATTATCAGCCTGATAAGATGATTTCTCTACACATACACACACACACACACACACACACACACACACACACACGGACCACCCAGACAACAGTATTCCTGTCATTGTTTCTCAGAATGAGGATATGAGCTCATCTGGTTGAAAGCAGTTATTACAGAGAAATGTTCAACATGGTCACACTGGGTCTAGCAGGCTGCGATTATGGCTGTAAACACACCCTGATAAACAGGAATTTGAATTTTGTTTTTTTGTTAGTACATTACAATTAAGAGCACACAACATCTGGTGATACCGATGTTAGTACATTTTTTAAGTGAAACCTGAAGGATGAGAATCATAAAGTTCATACAACTGGTATTTAGCGTGTATAATACGACAAACATGTTAGCTAATCATAAAATGTGTATTTATTTTTTACAGATTATTTTATTTGGTTAATTAATTGGTTTATCAATTGTTATTATTTTATATTTAGGGCTGAAATATATTTGGGATTCATTCTCCATACAAAAAGAGTACCTACGTTAAGGCTGAGTGCAGTTACATGACTCAGAATCATGATTATCGTCCCCTAACCTAGCCTATGACATATGAAGTAAATTCAGAAATGGGTAACATCTTTTTTAGGTTCCCACATAGAACATAGGGACCCTGAGATAGCACATGTGTAGAACTGGAGAACATAGGATCCTTAGGACCTTGGGAACATATGACCATAGAAACAGACCTCGAACATAAGACGCGGGAAACATAGGACCTTGGGAATAGAGAACCTTTGGTCCTATTCCCATCATATGCCATACACGTTTGAGGAGCATAGGACCCTGGCAGCATAGGATCTTGGGAAAATAGGACTTTGGGAACATATGACCATGGGAATGGATCTAGGTCATGTCATGTTCCCATTATGTACCATATACATTTGGGAAACTTAGGACCCTGTGAGCACAGGACCCTGGGGACATAGAATTCTGGGAGCATAAGACATTGGGAACATTGGGAATGGACCTTGGAAACAAAGGACCCTGGAAACACAAGATATTGGGAAAATAGGACCCTTGGTCATGTTTACACCAAGAACCATATAGATCTGGGGAACATAGAACCTTATGAACATAGGACTTTGGGAGCATAGGACATTGAGAATGGACCTTGGGAACATAGGACTGGAAGAGCACCTATGTAGAACTGCGAGAACAGAGGACCTTGAAAACATAGGACCCCTTGCCATGTTCCCATTATGTACCATATAAATCTGGGGAACATAGCACCCTGGAACATTTGGGGATACATCTAGGAGGCTGGCTAATTGAACAGTGTTTCCCACTCAGCAGCTCGTAACAATGGTCTAAATAATATGATATTAACACGGCATAGAAGCCAGACATACAGGTTACCTGAGCAATTACAACAAACAGGCATCATCTAAAATCACTTCCAGGAATAAGTGATAACATAGTCGAAAACAGACATGTATTTTCCATTTTATGGTTACATATCAGAATATGTATATTAGGAGATGACCAAAAAAGTTATTCCTCATGTTTTGACACCAAGTCTCTTCCTCCACTTAATTTCTTTCCAGGCTGATCTGAAGGAGCGATATTCAGTCAACGAGCTGCTGGCCGACCTGGCCGGCTGCAGGGCAACTCGTGTTTTGCTGTTTGTGGATCAGAGCTACAGCGGCGTTCTGTCAAAGAGGCTGCGGGGGTCTCAGAAACACCTCAACGTGGTTCTGATCCAAAGCCAGACACGGCAGACCCACAACCAACAGAGATTGAACCCTGGCAGCTGGTCCTACATCAGCCCTGCGAGCTGCCTGCTGGACCACCTGGGAAAGGTAATTCATCACATTTATATTCTTATTCCTCCGCGCTGACAATAGCTGTGGCCAAAGGCAGTATGTTGTTGGGTTGTGATCCTGATACCTGATGAAATTTTTTTAAATTCGGCACAAATGTTCACTTAGACTCAGTAATTAACTGATTAGATTTTGGTGTTTAAAGGTCAGGGTCACTGTGACTTTGTGTCAGTATCATTCACTTAAATGGATATATCAAGAAAGCCTGAAGGGAGTTTCCTCAAATTTAGCACAAATGTCCTTAGCCTTAGGCTTTCCATGCAGGCGTGTGGAAGGGCAGGGAGATGTGCTCTTTCCACCTTAAGCTTAGACTTTCTGTGTAGGCATAGGAAAAGCAGAGAGGCCCCAGAACAGAGCCATACCGCCAAATATGATACTGCAAATGGAAAAAAAGTTTTCTTTGACTAAAGTGTTTCTGACTTAAACTGAATCTTCTAATTACCTCTCCCACCTATGATGTCATCATCAGGGTCCTGGGATGTCTCGCCTCCTGGAGCCATGGGCCGGCCTCTTAAATGTGACATTGGCCGGCGCCCCCTGCAATGCCACGCCACCTCTGACGGATGGCGAGATGCGGCGAGAATACCAGGGCTGCCAGAACCTGCCGACCGCGCTCTGGCACCAGAAACACAGGAGGACCAACTGAGACAGAGACACTGAGACTGACTGAGAGAGTGAGAGGCTGAGTGAGAAGCAAATTAATTATGGACACACACACACACACACACACACACACACACAGACAGACTGACACAGGGCATTTGCATTGCACACATGCATATCTGCCAGTATATTAACTTAGGACTTAGTGTGCTTGGTTGACTTGGTGTGTGTATGTGTATGTGTGTGTGTGTATGTGTGTGTTCTGTCCTAACTCAGACAGTAACCATGGCGATGACAGCTCATCCCAACAGGAGTGTCCTGAACACCATGTGAAGCGTACGTGTGTTTGTGAGTTCAGCGGGAGGACAACCACTCTCTTACACCAGTGCTAGCTTACGCTTGGGTCAGTATGTGTGTGCATGTCTGTGTGTGTGTGTGTGTGTGCGTACGTGTGTGTGTGTGTGTGCTATGCCACATCTCCTGGGCACTTAAACATTTCAGAGCCAATCATCTTTCTCTATTTTTATCTCTACAACAGTTACATCTTCCTCCTTCTTTCCCTCCTCTCTTCATTCTGTCCTTTGCTTCACCTTCTCTCAGCTCCTTGTCTTTCCTGATCTCGTTCTCTAACCGCTTCTCTACTTTGTGTCCTTCTTGCCTCCATCTCATTTTTCTCCCCCTTCTCCATTTCCCTCCCTCTCGTCTTTCTTAAATTTCTTCTTGTGTTTCTTTTTTTTGGCATCTGACTCCTTTCTCCATCCATCAGTTTTTCCTCCTCTTTATGTCTCTTTGTTTTGACAGTGTTTGAAAAAGTTGAATACTGGAATAATGTCATCACAAGATATAAAAACTGACAAAACTCCAAAACATATTTGCACAAAAGAAAAACCTAAATGGAAACACTACAGATTTTTCGAGAAGAAGTTCTCACAGTTGGACAAAAATCCTAGTCTCTATAGCTGCACCTCACAGTTAACAGTGTACTGCAGGATTTTCAAAAAACAATGTCTAGACCTCTCAATCACCACTTATGACTCACTAGAAGTGTGTACTTTTCTACATAGACTCCGCCCTCTGCCTGTATTGTTCGAGACGTTCCTGGGTACAGCAGGCAAGTGAGGTTTAGACAACATATTCTCACTCCGACTTCGTCACATATTGACGTTTGGTCATGGTCCAGATATGACGTGCAAGGTACCCTGGGTGCGTTGGTTGTTGACGACGAGTCAAGTTCTGCCTGTTACATGCATTGTCTTCTTTCAAGATACACTTCTGTTTTCACAGGAAATTTAACGTTTACATACAGTCTCTTTCAAAATAAACACACTACATCAGTACAACACCACAAATTAACCTTTTCTTCCTTCAACAATAAACGCACGTGGTAAGGTTTAGGAAAAAAGAACAGGGTTTGGCTTTGTAATCTTACGGGACACAAGCGCCGCTCTCCAGGGTGAAAGTTGGTGTTTGTTGGACCCATCCATCACCACTCCTGCCCGCCCTACTTGGACTTTCGCCGCCTTAACTTTAGTTCTTGTCCCGCCGCGTCTCTCCTTCGTATCATGCCGATGTTACAGGATGGATGCCCAAGTCACTGCCCAAGTGTCGGATTTTGACGACTTCGGAGTGAAACCAGGTTGTTCGCAACACTGATCATGTGTTGCAATGTGTCATGTGCTGCAGTGTTTCCTCTGTGTGTCACACAGTTACACTAAAGGGAACCCTGTGCGTCACTATCGGACCCCAAGGGGCATGACAAAGCGTTGGTATCTGACGACCTGGGAATGAGACAGGCTGAATGCCCCTGTGGGTGTAGTTATGCTCAGTAAAATTAGGTAAGAATCACAAGGAGAAAGCAGATGAACCTTGGTCTACTGAACAAACAACCAGATTTTCTAGAGAGGAAAGCTGATACTCAACAACATTTGTGAATAACCTGAGTGACAGGTTTTAAATGAATCCTCAGTATAACTTGATTGACTGAACCACATTTTTGATAGCTGTCATTGTTCACGTTTGCCCCGTGGTCTCTATTGTCTATTGTCCGACAGGAACGATGGTCAAACTTACAAAATAAAATTCAGGTTGTAAAAAAAGGTAACAAACATTTAAGCAGACTGGTGCCTGTAGTCAGTAAATTTATTTTGCAGATTTCGAGATGGAGGACCTTTTATGCTTCTTAACCTGAGGAGGAGGGAAAGAGAGAGACACTGAGACAGAAACTGGTTGGCAGTGATCATGATTAAGATATGAAGCACTGAGACTGCCCTCACTGCTACACAGACTGGCTATGGCATTTTAATAAGGGCACAACTTGCGTGTGTGTATGTATGTGTGCGTGCTCAATCACAGACAGGCATCACATGAAACATGCACACGTTCTAATATTAACCCGTCCCTACACTAAAAACGTACATGTGGTCCTCTACATTTGGTGGTACTCTGTGATGTGTGTCTGTACATTACCTCCTGTCCTTTCTTGATCCCAGTAACCATGTATACCACGGCCCAGTGTACATCTCATCCCCTCCCTGCTGTGTTTGTACTGATGTCTGTTATTGTACTGATCTGTTTTACATTAGAGATTTGTTTATTCAAGAGATGGGAGTTGATTGGAAGAACACCCTTCCAAATGCGTGGGACATTTTGGACCAGAACTGTGTCCAACAAGTTGACATGTGCATATTCACAGTTTGTGTAATGATCTGTACAGAGTATGAGATGTAATTTAGCAGAAATGTTTCTAGTTGCATGCAGCAAATCACAATCTAGTCAATAAAGTACTTTTAGAAATCAGTGACGTCCATGAGATTTATTTATCTGGCTTCAAACTCTATAGCACCCACCTGATGAGCATCACAGCTGCTGATTCTTGGGAAACATGCTAAGCCCCGCCCCTTTGCGATGGTCCAACAAGCTGTTGGAGTAAGCTTGGAGCCCACACTGTAACTAACTGCACTCCCTGAAGAAATATTATCATATTTTTGGAAAAATGAAACAGCGATTCCAGAGAGAAGCAGACAGAGGGGTCTACAGTCTGTGTTTGAAGGATATATCCAGGATGTCAAACTGACTCAGCAGCAACAACAGGTTAAAAAGACAAAGATAGTTAGAAGCTAAAGCCGAACTATAGGCTACAGATCACAGTGTAAAAGTGAACCACCACATCACTGCTGATCGCCACACAAGACAATGAATATAAAGGGAAACTTTGCTGATATTGAACCAGCTGTGTGGCATCGCAGTGTGTGCAGATGAACCGTGTTTGGCTTCATCCCTGTGCCAACAGTGCCCGAACCTCTACCGGCGGACAGGCAGGGAGCTCTAAGGGAAGCTTAACAGCGTTCATCTGTGCACAATGCGATGCCACACAGCTGGTTGAATATCAGCAAAGTTTCCCTGCTTCCCTTCACTGGTTCCTGTACAGCAGGGTCGCTCTTTGTTTCACTGTTATAATCATTAAAAAGCAAAAGCAGCATGTGTATACATTCAGTAGGCTATATCTTCAGTAGCTAGCTAGCTAACCCTACACTTTTCAGGGTTTGATTTTGGTTTTGGAACAGGGAGGAAACGTGTATCTTTCTCCAACCTCTCCAGGTAACGAGTATCATTAATACACAACGTGCCCCAGGCACAACATTTAGCTCCAAATCCACAAAACCAGCCTGAAAATGAAGGAAATCTGAAACGACTGCAATAGAGTCAATGGAGCACAGCTGTGGCCTGATGCTACATTATGATTAGCCAGTCTGCATCCAGGGGGCGGGACTTAGCGAAGAGTCAGTTGGGGGAACAGGGAAAAGCAGAGCTGTAGCTGTAAGCTACTACGATATGTCAACCAAATCGCCAGAGGAAATATTGGAATCATGTGTTTTATGTAAATCACAGATACATTACATTTGTATGTTATTATGTAGCCAGGGTTCCTAAATTTTTTGTTTTTTTTTTGTTTTGTTTAAATAGACTTTATTTTAATTTTTCCATTCAGAGGATAAGATGCAGAATTACAGTTGACACCTCCCTCCCCATTCCCTCCTCCCCTCCCTTCCACTGTCTATATATATATATACATGTACATTAAAATAGCAAAGTTTATGTCTTCTGTTTTCTCATTCTAGCAAAGACTAGTAAATAGACTGTACATGTTAATACCAACAGACAAACCAATATACAGAACAATGCGCGTTTACAAGATGGTCAGACTGTAACCTTTAATGTCTCAATGCTGAAGGGGAACCACTGTATCATGATATTAAGGTTTAACTCAAGCAAAGGACATGTTTCCTATGTATCTTATAAAAGAAGACCAGGTTGTATAAAACACTGTCTGAGATCCTTGTGGTGAATATCTTACTTTGTCCAATCTAAGAGTGCTTGTCATCTTTCTGATCCACTGGATAAATAAAGGGAGGCTTTGTTGATTTCCAGTTGAGTAGGATGATACGGTGGGCCAAGAGAGATGCAAATGTTATAGTGTTATTCTGATGAGCAGATAAGTTCACCTCTGATTCTGTCACACCAAAGATGGCAGTGACAGGGTTGGGGTCGACATGTGAGAGGGATTCAAAAATATGGTTACAGAAGCTATTCGGTACGGACATGCCCAAAACATGTGGCCCAGAGTGGCAGGGATTTGATGACATCTGGGGCATTCAGGATTTACAGAAGGGAATATTTTAGCTCATCAGGCATTTGAAAATGTAGTCGGTGGATTCCTCCAACCCAAGTTAGATTAAACTTTTTAAGACTTTCTAAATGTTGCTCGGAGTAAAATAGAGAACCAATTTTACAATCACCAAAAGTGACAGAAAAAAACAACCCAACATCAATGAGGTATAGGCACAATTTTGCCCAACTGTTTATTATAACATATAATATGTTTTAGTGATTAAGTGTTTCTCAGTATGCATGTTGGATTCCTGGAGCAACACTACATGTCTTATAGCTATTTTGTAACTGTGAAATTACTGAGGGGCTGACTGCTATGTATTTTTCTCTTTCTAGCTTTATTCTTGTGTGTTTATGAGAATTATTACTAAAATAACTAAAATACTAAATTGCTAACCCGTTTTTGTAATAAGGTGCATGTCTGGCCATAAAAGTATCATATTATCATTTTACAGAGAAACGCTGTGACACAGTTTTTGTTTCAGAGGATTTTTATTGTTTTTCCAATTCAGATGTATTTATATAGCCCAGTTTGCCTCAGAGGGCTTCACAGCATACGACACCCTCTGTCCTTGGACCCTCACGATGATAAGATAGAAATCCCGTCAAAAAAACTCTTTAACAGAGAAAGAAAAAATGTTTGAAACCTCAGGAGGAGCAGCTGAGGAGGGATCCCTCTCCCAAACAGGACAACGCTCTGCTACAACACACTCCCCATCTGTCTTCCTCTTTGTGGCCCTCAGGCTCCTGATATAGTTTTACTCTAAACAGTAACCCTTTGACACCGGCACTTTGAGCCCATCCCGGATGTTTTCACCAAAACAATCTCGGTAACATAATCGCCTCTGCTTTTAATGGCTTGACTGGAATCTTCACAGGAAGAACATCTGACCGCCGCCAGATTCTCCTGCTGCTGAGGGGCTTTCACCTTGACTTTAAGGGAATAACTTCCCATTGTTCAGTGTGGTGCTGCTACTACGGTTGTCAGCTGGCTGACGTAACTGTTTTCTGCAGATTATTTTCTACAAGTGTAACTGCATTCATATGCAGGATATGGTCACGGGACAGGACAGGTAATGCTGCATGAAACCGGAAACCTCACTCAAAGACTGAAAACTTTATCTCATGAGGTAAAACTGATGTTGACAGAGTTTTCCTTCAGGGAAATATATTGTATCGCAATACTCAGCATATCACAATATTGTATCGTGATTTAAGTATCGTGATAATACCGTATCATGGATCCTCTGGTGATTCCCACCCCATTCACTAACATGCTCATGGGGGTAAAAACAAAATTGGATGGTGAACACGTCATAAATCTGAAGGTAACTTTGTATGCACACTTATTTTGTGTGCAAAGTGATGACATTTTCATGCACACATCAGTGAACGAGGCCCAGTGAGAGTAAAAACTGCCATAACTGTATGGTATGAATGATGATGATGACAACAGCTCACAGTGTCTGTGATTTTCTAATAAACTGCGTGATTTCACCTTGTCCAGACTTTACTTCAGCCACAGGTGCAGATACATCATCTTAACTATATCAGATATGATGAAAAAGTCTGTAGTGAGTACTGAATAAAAAAAAGTTCATACTCGGGTCAGCGTCAGGTGTCTTGAGTCTGATCGTTGATCTGTGTTTCTGTTTGTGTGTCGTGACTTTTCTGCTGTTTCATCCACATGGCTGCGTACAGACCTCCCTGGGCCAGCAGCTCCTCGTGTCTGAATAGAGCGGGCGATGACAAGAACAAAGAGGAGAAAATGGGATGAGACAGGATAGAAAGCAAAATTACCAAAACTACATCATCAAAAAAAGGGTCAGTAACTCCTCCTGTCGCTTTGATTCTGCTTCCTGGCAGAGGCATTCATGTAATTTTCAGTTTCCCCTGTCGACGTGTATTTATATTCTCATCTTCAAATGCTCAAATTCAGAATGTGGATAAAAACACTTGAGAGGAAAGTCAGAGGAGTCACTCAGGAGAGCTCAAACCTCGACCCAGTACTGACCTGTCATCATGCAGCTGACAAAACTGCAACCACCTTTAGGTTTTGTGTTTATCATTTAGGATTAAATTTAAGAAACAGACAACTCAGGTGCCAGAATAACATAATGGCATCGTACCTTTCTGCAAGCCATGGATGCTTTCAATTTCGACGCTTCATACAAATCATAACATATATAAAGTGAGGTAGTGTATGAGCTGACTTTGGCATTAAGAGATGGAGTGACACCTAGATGAGATGCCTGCCGAGCTGCAGACCACTGTTTGAAAACAACAAAACTGGTTGTGTTGTAGTAACACATTGCTGCGTTTCTAGCCACCAAATGTAGGTGTTTTTTTGTGACCCGTCACTCATTTTCCACCAGGGATAGTGCCACAAAAAGCAGGAACATTTTTACCAACATATCCCTGTGTTTTCTGCCGAGACAGTGCTGCGAATAGTGTTTGATTTTTTACAGGGACGTTGCTGCATGTTCTGGCGGGGAATGCACCACCAAAACTGGGTATTTGAAGCCAAAACATGATCTTTTTTCAAACCACAACCAAGTGGTGTTTGTGCTTTAACCTAACCACACATTAACCACAGTGTGGTTGATACGTATCCATTACATAGTAATGTACACATGTAATGTATCCGTGGTTTGCAGAAACAAACAATGCCAATATTTTTTTCTGATGATTGGGTTGGTACGGAAGCGTATTGCATTCACTTGACAAATAAAAAAAATCTGTTTTATTAAGTAATTTTTTCTGTTTTTCTGAGTATTTTTTTCTGAGTTAATAGAACAACAGATGCTTTCATTCCTTTCTTGAGAGCTCAATATAATGGAAGCAAACATGACCCGCTTGTTTAGTTTAATCCAGTTTTACTTTGTTTTGGGTTTGAGACACTGGGAGAT
The DNA here is from genome assembly GCF_006386435.1 of Epinephelus moara. Lineage (NCBI taxonomy): Eukaryota > Metazoa > Chordata > Actinopteri > Perciformes > Serranidae > Epinephelus > Epinephelus moara. The sequence continues at coordinate 9,700,069 of NC_065512.1, read as the reverse complement.
ACTCCTGTCTTTAAGTCATATAGATGGTGTCATCATTAGTTTGTCGACTTTACGCAGGCACCTTACTCAAGAAAGGAATGAAAGCGTCTGTTGTTCTATTGCTCTCTTAACTCAGAAAAAAATACTCAGAAAAACAGAAAAAAATTACCACGAAAAACAGAAAAAAATACTCAATAAAACAAATTTTTTTTTATTTGTCAAGTGAATGCAATATGCTTCCGTAGGTTGGGAATAAAATAGCACGTGGTAAAGAACCCAACTTTGGATATCCAACATTAGACTTTTCCTATCATCTCTTTAACACAAATAAAAAAGAAGAAAGGGGAGAAAAAATGTAAGAGGACAACCCTGTCTCCTAGAATAGAGTTTGCACAAAACAAATCTGCATTCAGAAACACAATTTGTAAGACATGTAATTCCACCTTGGCTACACACACATATAGCAACAATACAAAACTCATAATTCCAAAAATGTTCTGGTGAGACCTGAAATAATCTTTGTAATAACCTAAAAAAATACCAATAATACACATTCACTGAACATAATTATAAAATAAAGCATGTACGCTCACTCACTGTCTCGAGGTGTCATAACCTGGGTAGGTCAGCCTATCATCTTACTGCTCCTCATTTTACATATGGTTCTTTCTTTGCCATAGTTCTTTCCTGCTGCTGTTTTACGTGCCCTTGACCTCCCCATCACCACCCAGTCTTGACGGATTCATCGGCCTCATATGCCTCATCAGCCATTACCCTCAGAGTCATCAGCCATCACCTCCACCAGTGTCTGTCTATACTGTACATGCTGGCAAGCTGTTCATTGCCAACTCAGACACTTCATAATAACCATAAGTAAATGGGAAATGAGTAGTTAATTAAACTTTTTTAAACAGTAATTTTACTATTAACAAAAAATGAAACACACATTTTAACATTTTATACACTATATTAAGTATTCGTTTCAGGTTAATAATTTGTTTGTAAACTGTCTATAAACATTATTAATGTGGCCGTTTATTTATGTTTTACAAACAAACTATTAATCATGTACACATACTTAATATAGAAATATAAGCTGTTATGATGTGTGCCGTGATAAACTGTTAAAAGACCATTATAGAAACAAAAGGAAAAAAGAGGAGCAGGCGAGGAGAAGGTGGGTCACTGATAATGTCTTGTGACACCAGAGCTGCTTTAAAAACAAAGTTGAGCTGTATAAAAATCCTCCTGCAGACTTTGACCAACTTTACTATGAATTAGTAAAACCACAAGTGTGTTACTGTCTGGACCGCCAGACGGAAAGAGAGCAGGAGAGAGAAACTCAGCGAGGGTCAGAAATAGAGGATGCCGAGAAAAAGAAAGAACAAGTCGATGCTGAGGAAACAAGCAGAAAGGAGGGCACATGGGCAGAGAGAGTTAAAGGGGTCAATCTGAAGGCAAGACACGAAGGTGGAAGTTAAAGTGGAGGAGGAAGAGGCGAAAGGGGAAGAGAAGAATGACGCTACAGCTCGTCTTATCTCAGCCCAGTCACCAGAAGACAGTGTTAGCATTGTGCGATTCTGCAAACCACGAGTACGTTATATTTGTATGTTTCATATGTGTCATATCAACATTTCTAAAGTGACATAATATATGAGCTGACTTTGTCACCTAGGTGAGACACCTGCCAACCTGCAGACCACTGTTCCAGAACAACAAACAACAAAACCAGTTGTATTTTAGTGATTAGTTCAGGGACAGGGTTCTTGTTCTGCAAGTTAACTTATCAGAGGAGATTTCCACAGGAGTAAAATGCGATGTCTCAAAGGGGAAGTAAAGGCTAATATACCCTATATATAGTGATATAGGGATCCATTTTTCTCTGGACTCCTAAAAAAAAATTAATTCCGGAATTTATGAAGTCTGGGGCAGAAGATGATCATATGACTCAGATTACAAGAAGAGGCATCTGTTATATTGGTCCACAAAATTAGGATATATTTCAGATAGTCAAGGTTTGCTGAAATGGACTCCTTTCAGCATTGACAGTATAAAAACAAAATCAGGGAGTGCGGCAAAATGCCACCTACCTACTTTTGTTTATACAGAATGCACCTTTTTCGGGGCAATGGGGGCGTGAGCAAGTAACAAAACGTGTAGCTCAGCGTGTGACGTAAACAGTGACGTGGGAGGGAAGCCGCGGCTGGTCAGNGTTTCCCTCTTGCTACTAGCTGCTTGCTAATTCCTGCTATCAGCTGTTTCCTGTTTATCCACCGCCAGTGGGTCCCACGTGCGGCGTCATCAACAGCTCCTCCCACAAGTGTTCAACAGCCCCTCCCGTGGCGGAAGGCCACCTCGGTCTGTTTAAACGAAAAGGGTTCCGTCAATATATCTACCCTATGAGGTGGAAAATTGGGCACCTCGGACCAACTCGCCAATCCGGCTCTGTGTGTCTAAACGCTTGCAGCTTGCCGGCAAAACGGCCCAACATTCGCGGAAAATCTGTCAGTGTAAAAGGGGCTTGCGTAATACCTTGAATTGTAGAGGCCGCAGCCTGACACAAGGAGTAGTTGAACATATATTATGGACAGCTTTGTTCCATCATTGATCTGTTGAATTTGCCCCAAGCTCATGCTCCCAAGCATTTTTGGTTTTGACAACCGAATGACTATCAAGAGCCATTAATTTGTCATAAATCTTGGATATTAGCGAATTCTGATGAGGATTAAAGGTCTTTTTACCAAGAACTTGCTGCCTTTCCTACCAGGACAGTGCCACCATCAACAAGCATTTTAAGCCAAAATCTGGTCTTTTTCTAACAACGTAACCACATGTTAACCACAGCCTCGTTTCAATGTATCTGCCACATAATAATGTACAAATGTAATGCATCTGTGGATTGCAGAAACGTACAATACTGTCATTAATTCTGGTGTTTGAGTTGCTTATCTTAAAAACAGTACATCAATTTAACATTCCTTTATCTTAAAACTGATGGAGATTGAACCATCTGAGACACTAAGACTCAGCAGAGTGTGTGGGTGAAGATCTTTACAAAAACACCTAAAAATATAAGTCTGGACGCAGGTTGTGTTCACATGTAAACAGTGTTTTTCCAGAATTAGCGGTCTAAGCATAGACGTAGTCCTCGTAAAGAATGTTAAGCACGGGACAGCCTGAGGACGTGATGAGGCCTCTTCCTGTCTCTGTTTGATGATACACTCCCACACTTTGTGGCAGAAACTGTGTGTATTCTGACACCGGAGGTTAAATGGGCCTGTCTGGTGTTTACATCACAGTGTCGATGAAAAGATGAATCCTTTTTGGTTGGTGTTCCCCCTCAACACGCCTGCAGGGGGGCAAACAGAGGCCCTGCATGTGTTTACAGCCCTGAATGTGACCATGTGACCAACGCATCTCTCAGGTGTGTTCTCACCTTAGTGTTAATAATATGGACAATATATTCATCTGGGTGATCTCTGTTTATCTGAATTTATATATTTNGTGTGTGTGTGTGTGTGTGTGTGGTGTGTTGTGGTCCATCAGTCTCTGGGGCTGAGAGAGAAGGGTTTAAGGGTCACACACTCTGAGGTTTTGATCTACAGATAACAAATTTGTGAGCACTTAGGACACACAGAATCATTCAGGGGTGTCACATGAACACACACACACACACACACACACACACACACACACACACACAAATGCATCAGTGGCTGTTGAGACGATCTCACCTTCCTCTCTCTGCTATCTGTCCATTGTTAACCACCAGGATCTGGTTTGCTCCGACGATGGTGGACAACCTGCAACGTCACACAAACATTATTCCTTGTAATCTAATAAAGGCATGAATAAGGTGGTTATAAAACTTTCTCATCATTGATAAAATCGTTCAGACAAAATCAAACATGATTAATATTATCAAAACTTTTTAGACTTGGCTTCTCTGTTTTCTCTGGCAATCTTAAAAAGACCTAAAATTAGAAACACATCAATCAACCTATCAATGAATTTAAGGGCATCATAAACAATGTGGTGACAGAGACATGTGCTTGTTTTTCTTGAGAGGCCACTGTGTTTGAATAGTTGTTGTTTTATTGTGAATTTTTGCATTATATGTTGTATTTGTTGCATTTTAAATGGCTGCTACCTCGGCAGGGTCTCTCGCATAAAAGAGATTTTCAATCTAAAAGGGGCTTCCTGGTTAAATACAGGTTAGATAAATAAATAAATAGCACAAAGTATTTGTGTCTTCCTACTGCACAGACAGCTGACTTTTATGAAAAGACCAATAAAATACTTCTTTAAAGGCTAATCCTGGTTTATCAGAAGTCATCTTTGTAGTCCTGTGAGCTGTTTCGATATAAAAACCCACTTCATTTGGGGGTAAAACTGAAAGTGAGCACATGCGTAATGTTGGCAGTAACTCCTAAATTAACCGTGTGCTCAAAACAACGCCAAAGTTGCACCAGGTAGTCATCTAACAATCTTGACTGATACATATACTGCAAGTAAGAAAAAAAACATGTATTTTTGGATTTTTCTGGTGAACTGTCCCTTTGAGTTGGAGCTTTGTGTATCTTGGATTCCTTTTGTGAAATATTTCTAGGCACTGAGCCGGCAATATGAATTACAGCACTATCATTATCAACAGAAATAATGGCCAGAGCTGAAAAGACAGGATTTAAGTTGTAATGAACCAGAAATACGCTTTAAACACATGTGTGTACAGGAGGCAGCAGATCAAAGACCAGTGTCAACACAGCACTTTGGAATCAAAGAAATAAAGTAATGGAGATAGTGATTCCAGAGGTGAAAGGGGTCGATAAGAGGAGGATAAGACGAGGAAATGGGAATGGAGGGAGACACGTGCTGCAGAAAGAGAGAGTAGGAGGAAGTCGTAATGTGTGGTTAGATGTTAAATATGTTCAGCTGTCTTATAAAAGTAAAATACACAGTCATTCCTCAGTAATCACTAACACACACACACACACACACACACACTTCAGCTCTGTCATTTCTGACACACACGTGCAACAAACCGACGCACAGCTACGCGTGTTGCTCCGGGTCGGAGAACTCTGCATGAACTTGTCTGTAAATTATTAAAGTTAATATTTATGACCGGTCTCTGATGAGAGTCTGATTAAAGACACAGCGATCTAAATGGCTCTGAGCTCTTTGTGATGTGACCTGATGGGAAGTCGGAGGATTATCAAGGTGCTGGAAGATTTTACATTCATGTGTATTTCAGTGTTTTTCTTTAAGAAAATGTGTGAGATAAATGTATGAATCTGAAAATAGGTTTTTAAAGAGAGTGGGGGACATGTCGCCCCCATTCCTCAGTGGAAATTAAACCCTTGTGCATGACACTGTGTGCAGAACAAAAAAAAAGAAACCTAGAGCTCTCCAAACTGCTGAATGTCACTTTAAGCTTCAGCAGAGCCACCACTCTGCTTTAATGTCATCAAGGCTATCTTTGGACGTCCACCTTCAATATTTGATAGAAAACCTCGGTCAAAGGTAGAAATATCTCTCCTCAGAGACTGCAGACGTCAAAGGTTTTTTTATCCGCTCATTCAGGCTTTACAGCAGGAAGAAAACACACAGTGTGTTTACGTGCAGGTAGTTTAATGTCCTGTTTTTAATGTGGGGTCCAGGATAAACTTTATAGTGCACGTTCTCGTCTGCTGGCAGCAGTGAAGGATAAAATGGCATCAACCCAGACGTGAATGTTTATGACACAAATTCACAGTTGGCATTGTTAACTGGAAGAATTTGGGATCATTCAGCAGCTAAACTGGGGCCACAGGATGGTTTTATAGCAGTGGTTCCCAACTGGTGGGTCGAACTCATTCTCACTCCGACCTCGTCACATATCGACGTTGGTCATGGACCTCCCACATCCAGATATGATGAGAGAGGCACCCTGGGTGCGTTGATTGTTGACGTTCTGGGACGCTGTGTCAAGTTCTGCCTGTTACATGCATTGTCTTCTTTCAAGATACACTTCTGTGTCTCTTTCAAAATAAAAGCACTACATCTGTACAACACTGTGAATTGACTTTTTTTTTTCCTTCAACAACAAAAACATGTGGTTAGGTTTAGGAAAGAAGAACAGGGTTTGGCTTTCACAGGAAATTTAACGTTAACATACAGTCTCTTTCAAAATAAATGCACTACGCCGGTACAACAACGTGATTTGACTTTTTTTTCCTCCAACAACTAATGCACGTGGTTGGGTTTCGGCAACAAGAACACATGGTAAGGTCGAGAGAAAGAGAACAGGGTTTGGTTTTATAATCTTACAGGACGCGAACACTTCTGAAAGTCGGTGTTTGTTGGACCCATCAACCACCCCTCCCACCAACCCTTCTCAGACTTCTGCTACTTTAACTTGCGTTCTTGTCCCGCCGGGTGCCGTTAAACAATAACAGCAACCAGCCTCATATCATGGCGACGTGAAAAGACGGCTTTTTTCATTGGTATCTGACGCCGGAAATCACTGACCAAGTGGCAGTTTGACTTTGGAGTGAGACCAGGTTGATATATCACGATACAACAAACACATGCAAACCAACATATGCAAAGGCGTAGGTTTTGTTTCAACATTTAGGGAGGGGGACACATATGAAACGGGATCATTGGGGTCCTCTGCCAAAAAAATTTTAGCGTCAAAGACTCTAAAAATGCACCAATTTGTGCCTTTTCTGCATCAATTTATGGAGTAAATATCTAAAATGTAGCCAAAATAAAAGCCCTCTGCTACTTTTATGCACCTGCAAGATTTGGAAATGTATATTTCTTGAGAATGCAATTTAACAATAAGGACTTAAGTATTTATTCTTATGAACATACCTATCTAATGTAAACTTTTTGGACGATGTTTCTGATTGTTTCTGATGACTAATATGACTAATTGCAAACTCACAGCCACTCCTACTTCTCTTTGTTACAAAACTGTTTGCCTGATGAAGGTTAAGTCACCGAAACATTGCAGCATTAAAATCATTATTTTTGCAAGTCAGACAGGACGCGGGAGTTGTTCTACTTGTTTGGTTGTTCTAAAAGACCCTCTAAGGTGCCATATGTTCAGTTTTCCCTGTTAACTACATTACATTTTAACAGTTTTAAGCCTGCTTTTGGTGCTGGTAAAAATTTGCATTAGCTTTATCACAATGAACCATGCTGTAAATGCACTGTCCAAACTAAGCTAGTAGCTAGTGTTCAGGGTACTTCCACCCTCTTGTCCAAATACTTCTGGCTCCAGAAAGCCCAGATGTTGACTTAAGGCTTCAAAACAGGAGTCCACAAACCAGTGGGTGACCTTATGGTACATCCGAATTTCAAGAGAGAATGCAGGAATGAATCCAAGTAAAAAATAAAATAAAAGCGTGCAGTATGAGGAAAAGACAGGTTTTTAAAACCATGAAACCTTAAGACAGTTAAACATACTTAGAATGATCCATCCTTTAAGTGTTCAACCAAGTCACTGCATATCACTACCACCTACTTATATCTCTCTTAACTGTAGATGACAGGGTGGGGACTTGGTTTTATCAGCAGATTGCTACCATGCTCAGGAAAAGGAAAACATTCCCTCCATCCAATATCCGGAGTTGATTAAAGAGACACTTCATCTCACCCTTCAAAATGAAATCATGATCTGTCTGTTGTGATTGTGTGTTTTCATTTTATTGGAGGCCTAACTGATTAAGCCAATAAACAGGCCTGATCCTACGAGCAGACGCCATCTGTTGCTGCTATTGGAAGATTAAGAGGCTGGTGGATCAACTTATTTAAAGACTGATGGTCAATATGAAGTCTGAGACCCAACCTGCAGCATATAATTAATTTCAAAAGGAAGATGATGAATAAAAACGAGCTCAGAGCTCAGCCGGTGTCATCGCTAGTCACAGATGATTAGTCACAGTCAACATCTGTAAACAATGTCTGTATGCATGGGTCAGAGTTTCCATACAGGTGCGCACATTCTCATGTGTGTGTCATGACACGGCATAAGAGTCTACAGCCATGCTAGTAACTCTCGCAGGCTCTGCCAGGCCCCCAGGAAGTGTGCTGGGCTTTGAAGCCAATTTTCATAGTGACCAAACAGTGATACTGCAATTCCTGGGGTCCATCACGTGATGCCATGCAGCCCAAAAAGACTTTTTCCCATCAACTTACATTATGAAAGAACGTTTGTAAATCAGTGGATACAATTTTTTTGAGCAAAACAACCCCCACGAAATGACCCTTTCAGTATCAGGAATTGATCCATTCCATCAGATAATATTTAACACAGTCTAGAAGAGCCCCACAATTAAATCATTTTCTCCCCACTCAAACTGGCGGAGCACTAAACTAGAAGTTGGCCATCTGGCCAGTGGACATCTCTTTTATGTCTACTCTATGGGCCACACAATGCGGAAGCAGTGCTAGTGGTCTGTGTAATTTTATATGCAGTAGTTGAACCAATTTGCGTCATACGCCACTGAACATCTCTCACAGGAATGAACGGGGCCCCGCCATCAATGTCGTATCCAGTTTCTTATAACACATCCATTGGCTGTACTGTGTACAATGTGCTTTAAGTTAACTGCTAAGATCAGCATTTAATGTGCTCAAAATGACAACGCTAACATGTCGATAGTGCTGCACGATTAATCTAATCGCAATCGCAATCGCGATGTCAGGCTGTGCGATTACATAACCGCATAAAAGGCTGCGATTTAATGTAGGCTAAATAAATGTTAACGTGTGTGCCTGTGAACGTGACTGCCTCTCCTGTAGTGTGTGGAGTTTGTTGACATCACGCCCACAAGCTATCCTGGTGCGTGCAGCCGGCGTGCAGCAGTGACCAACACAGACGCTGAAGAAGAGCGTCCCGTGGCAACACGACCAATCTATAACAACACTTGAGACAACACAGGGAAAAGTAGGAAGAGTGCATGCGAGAGAAAGCCGAGCCGTATAACGTTAAAGACAAAGAGACAACTGAAAGCCGCCAGAGCCTCATAAAACAACATCCAAGCACAGTTAAGCAAACATTTGTAAGTGTCACGGGGAAATCATGGACTCCATAACAAATGAAAAATTGAGCAACTTTGCTCGGGTTCAGCCCACTTGACATGCTGCTGTGTTGTGCTATGGCATGCTGGAATTTGTCATTTACGTGACAACGCCTGAATGCAACACAAGCTCGCTCCGCTGTGTGTACAGTTTGTGTTTATGTTTATTTTATTTAAGAAGGGACAGTGCACATTAATTAACATGATCACTTAAGTCACGTAAATGTGCCAAATTTAGCCATACAGGCTAATTTTCATCTGCAGATGTGCTGCGCTGCTGTGTGAGCAGCGTGTTTGACTGTGCTCAGTCTGTTGATGGTCATTAACACACTGTCTGTCCATAACAATAACTATGTCAGGTCAGTGCCCCCCTAATATAATGTAGGGGAAACACTGAATCAAGCAAAAAGACTCACGATACCATTTATTTATTATATTTTATTGTAATTATATTGTAATCGCAATCGCAATCGCAATATTGTCCACCATAATCGCAATCGCACATTTTTATCAAATCATGCAGCACTACATGTCGATGCCAATGACTATATACAAAGATGGACAATGGGTCTTTACTTCCTCCAATTGTACAAAAATGAAATCAAAATATCCCAGATACGGCTGCTGCCAGCGGCGATCTCCACCTGTATTTAGTTCCCACCTTCCAGCCAATCTTGAGCAGCACTTTTGATTGCAAGCAAACCAAATGGCACACACAGCTGTCAATTATGACATCAGCCCTCCTTTTTATTGCATTTAATAGCAAGTTAAAACAGAACTTATCAGAAAACACTGCATTATGAGAACGACCTAAAAAATAGGAGCCATCTTTGCTAAAAATGTATTTGACTTGTATTTTGATCTTCTAGTTTGGCCCATGTCCCATCTGCTAGAATCACGGGGTGGGGTTTATTACTTTCACTGCAGCCAGCCACCAGGGGGCGATCACGATGTTTTGGCTTCACTATTGGGGAGCTGCCATGTCGTCCATCTTTATATCCAGTCTATGGGCGATGTTTAGCATTTATAATGTTTACCATATTAACCATTTTATTTTACCATGTATGCTAACATTTGCTAATTAGCACTAGCAAAACACAGCTGAGGTTGATGGGAATGTAATTAGTTAAGTGGATATTTGGTCATAACCTAGATACTGGACAAACAGAACATTTTACCTGATGATAGGGCAGCAGGCTGAGCAAAGCACCCCAGACATCCCTGTCCCCGGCAACGCTTTCCAGCTCCTCCTGGGGGACCCCAAGGTTTTCCCAGGCCCGACAAGTTATGTAATCCCTCCAGTGTGTTCTGGGTCTGCCCCGGGGCCTTCTACTAGTGGGACATGCCCGAAACACCTTGAATAGGAGGCGCCCAGGAGGCATCTGATCAGATGCTCGAACCACCTCAACTGACCCCTTTCGATGCGAAGGAGTGGCAGCTCTACTCCGAGCTCCCTCTGGATGTCCGAGTTCTTTACCCTATCTCTACGGCTGAGCCCAGCCACCCTTCTGAGGCAACTCATTTCAGTCACTTGTATCTGCAATCTCATTCTTTCGGTCATTACCCAGAGTTCATGACCATAGGTGAGGGTTGGGATGTAGATGGACCAGTAAATCGAAAGCTTTGCCTTCCGACTCAGCTCAGTCTTCACCACAACAGTCCGGCAAAGTGCCCACATTACTGCAGAAGCCGTACCAAACCGCCGATCCATCTCATGCTCCATTCTACCCTCACTCGTGAACAAGACCCCGAGATACTTGAACTCCCTCACTTGAGGCAGTACCTCTTTACTTTTTATTCATTCCAGCTGATTAACTAAAGTTTCACTGTCCCTGCGTTGGGTTGGAGCTGTGTCAGACACAGTTTTTTTTGTTTTATGGTTTGTTGTTTGTCTCCAAAAGCCAGCAGGGTCCATGTCTAACAATATGAAGCAGACAACACAGCTCAGTGGTGAAGAAGACTGACTCAGTTGGTCAGTTGGACGGATAACGTGTAATGTTTTCAGTGGAATTTGGAAATCTGTCAAACAAAATATTGTTTTTATATTTTTCCTGTTTGTATTGGAAAACACAAAACACATTTTGAACTTTTCACTTCTGACCAGTTGTGGCCATTTTCTTCTGTCCAAGCATGTTTGTTATTGAATAAGAAAATAACAATCCATAGTGTTTATGATGTCGAACACAGAGGAAATGATAAAAACTGGGTTGTTGCAGGAATCAGCACCACAACTTCTTTGCTCCTGATGTATTTTAATGTCGCGAGTGTCAGAGCCTTTCAAGTCTTTTCCAATATCACTCAGACTGATGAATAACCAGACATCTGTTTCTTTTACTTTTGTTGACCTGTCATCACGCCTCATCTTATATCCTCCAATCAGCTTTTCGTTTAATCTCTCCGTCCCTCTCTTTGTGCCTGATCTAATCCTGTTTTCCTTTCACCACATCCATCACCCATCCTTTTCCTTTCATCTCTTACACTCACATTTGGTTTTTCTTTTCAGTACGTTCCTGTAATCACATTGTAACAGACTCAGTGTCATTTCTATGGCAGAGTGTGTGTTTGTACTCTCAGGGGCCAGATTACAAAGGATTGCACAACTTTTGTGGCTACTAAACCTGCACAAATAAGACAAAAAGAAACTGTGTGACTCTCAAAGCACCCGCAAAGTGGGAAATGCACCTCAAAATGAGCTTCCAGGCAAATAGCATCTTAGTGCTCCTGTGTTATTTGCATGTATCTAAATTAGGTAATGTACACACATTTGGTGCAAAATTATCCCCTTTGTGCAAATGAGCATCACTACAAAAACAGTCCAATTCACCAAGATCGGCACCAACAGTCACACAGTTACAATGAAATTATTTGCAGCTTGGGGAGTTTGTGGTAAGTAAAGTGCATTGAGAGCAACACTCTCAAGTGGTGACGGCAGCAGTGATTGTAGTCAGGTGAAGACATCATAATTTTTTAAACAAGTACAATTTGAAAAACTACGCTTCAATTAGCCTATTAAACCATTGATTTTAAAGTTAACATAAGAAATGGGGCGTCGGTGGCTTAGTGGTAGAGCAGTCACCCCATGTACAAGCGGCCTGGGTTCGACTCCAGCCTGTGGCCCTTTGCTGCATGTCACTCCCTCTCTCTCTCCCTCCTTCACACTCATCTGTCCTATCAATTAAAGGCTTAAAAATAGTATAATAATAATAAAAAAAAGTTAACATAAGAAAAATCAGCAAACTTTCTGTTGCTGCCTTTACAGAGGAGTTTAAGTCGAAATTAGCAATGTTAGCATGCTAACTAATGGTTAATGCAAACTGATAATGAAAAAAATAGACATTACCTGATAAATATCATCATGTTAGTCATTGCCAGCAAAGCTGTGCATAAATTCAGCCTTTTTGGATTGTTAACTGACATTGTATCCAAGTTCAACACTGCATTTTGTCTCAGTACAGTGCAATGACAAAAAAGTAGAATCTAATCTTTTCTAATAACAGATAGCATCAAATGATGCTGAGTTGAAGCACTTGGTGCCTTTACACTCAGCAGCTGTGCCTTTGGCTCAAGTAAAACAAGGGAACTTATTAGAAAACTTCCCAAATATAGGACACGTAGTTTGGGAGTAACGTCACCTGTGTGCGACCACTATAGTCGTCCTGTTGGTGCAGACCTTGGCTAGTGAAGCCTGGATATTTCTCTCAGTCTGGGTGTCCAGTGAAGATGTGGCCTGGTGGAACAAACATCAAACACAGTATATTAGTGTAAGTACTGTATGATATAATAGATAGTATAATCAGATGAAACACTTTTAGTTGCACACTGTGTAGAGACAGTTTAGCTGTTAAGTGATAAAACATGTTCAATACAAATCATACCCCTGCATGTGGCCCTGAGTATCACTAAGACAACAATATTGCTAAACAGAAAAGGAAGAAAAACAAATCAACATCTAACAGTGGTTGGATTTAATAATACAACAAACAACAACGGAACAACAACCAGCTCTGCATAAAAAAAACATAAAAAAAACAAGTTGAACAGTTCAATAAAATATATTAAACAGTTCTCAGATGTGTCCTGCTGCTGGTGAGCTAATGCCACAACTTAAGTATCAGTGCAAATGTAAGCATGTAACTGAGTGTAAATAGAAAGTATTAAAAGTACTGAACCAAATCCATCCTGCCAAGCTCACCTGAAATGCATCCAAACCTAAATAAATCACAATAACGGAGTTATGATAAAGTTCCTTCGACGTTCCAAAATTTTAGTTCTCATCTGTATGACCATATGCATTTTTTCATAATTTTTTTCGCTTGACAGGACAGCACATTTTCACTCCGACCTCGCCACATATTGACGTTTGTTCATGGATTTGTCATAGAATTTCCACGTTCACGTACGATGTGAAAGGTACCCTGGGTGTGTTGGTTGTTGATGTTCTGGGACGCCGTGTTCTGCCTGTTACATGCGTTGTCTTCTTTCAAAATGCACTTCTGTTTTCACAGGAAATTTAACGTTTACATACAGTCTCTTTCAAAATAAAAGCACTACGTCAGTACAACACCACAAACTAACATTCATGGTAGGGTTTAGGCAACAAAAACATGTGGTTAGGTTTGACTTTAGAATCTTTCGTGATGCAAACAGTGCTCTCTCGGGTGAAAGTCGGTGTTTGTTGGACCCATCCACCACCGCTCCTGCCTGCCCCACTTAGACTTTTGGCGCCTTAATTTTCGTCCTTGTCCCACCGCATTTCCCCCGATGCCATCTGGCACCATTAAATTATAGCGTCAACCAGCTGCGTATCATGCCAATGTTAAAGGACGCCTTTTCTAGTTGGTTTCCGATGCCGCAAGTACCCAAGCGTTGGATTTCGACAACTTTGGAGTAAGACCAGGCTTGCTGGGAAGTCAGTCGTCTTGGATTTTGTGCCTTTATTTTCATTTTATTAAGATGTTTGAGGACTTTTGAGCCCACAAAAACTCAAGAAACTTTGCATCCATGTTCAAACCAGTTATGTTGATGTGCAGACACAATTGGGCTTGGGTGTGGCTCGTCGGCTCTATAGCAACACCACAATTACTTTTAGCCGTTTAACGCATTTTGTTGCCTTTGATATTCTTGAAAACTCATGAAAATTGGCGCTCACATTGAACCATGTGAACTTTGCAAGAACATGCAGCAATTGGGTTGAGGCATTTTTAGTGGACGCCATGGCGCCTCCTAATGCATGAAAGGCCTCAATTAGGACAAAGTTACTCTGATATTTACAAAATGTGGTACACACATTCCTTACATCATTTCTCTCCATACAGAAAACATCTAAATCATGCATGTAATATCTGACAGTCACAGAAATACACAGCAGCAACAACCAACATACCGCCAGCAACCCCCGGCGTGCGGAAAGGGTGCTGAAGCCTGTTCATCTCTTTTTGCAGCTTCAATTTTCTATTATAATTTTTTTACTCTTTAAATTCTCTTATTTCTGTGGTTCTTTTTCACATGTCATTTTCCATTACATATCTGTGTCCTTTTATGTTTTGTAAATCAGTAACATCTGTAAATTTCTTATTGCCTTTTTGTATTTTTTAATATGTCCATATTGTCAACATGTGTTTGAACTAATTGGTGAATAAAAGGGAAAAAAACTAACTGATAAAATGTGTGAATTTAATGAGCGTATTTGTGTGTCATGACAGCTTTGTGTGTCCTGCCCAAGGACACTTCAACAAGTGGACGGGAAAAGCCGGGGGTCTAACCACCAACCCTGAGATTTGTGGACAGATGGGGTGTTAAATCAGGACCCAAAGTAAAGTCTCAACACTGCCAATAGAATATCCTCGTCAAGTGTTGCCATCTTTTGTTTCTGCAAAAAATTAAAAGTTCTCAAGCAAGAGATTTCTGTGTTGGCCTGCGATGATACTGCCTCGATCCCGCCAATAGTGAACATACATTTTAACCTTTCGTGCTTGTGTTTATGTTCCCCCTATCCTCACCTCATCCAGCAGAATGATCCGAGGTTCTTTCAGGATGGTTCGTGCAATCGCCACTCTCTGTTTCTCCCCACCGCTGAGCTTCAGGCCTCGCTCCCCCACCTCTGTGTCATATCCTGATTGGACACCATCAACACCATCATCTTCATTATTAGCATCATTATTCCCTTTCCAGCGTCTTGTTACAGGTCTGCTTCAGCCAACATGAAAGTCAAACAACAACAACATCTACACACACTCACACACCCCAGCCTGACCCTGAGGTAGCTCCAGTATCCTGGCGTGTATGTCAGCGGCCATGGCAGCTCTCTCCACCTCCTGGTCACTGGCTGTGACTCGGCTGTAGCGGATGTTGTTGCCAATGGTGTCGTTGAAGAGAACGGTGTCCTGGGGAACCACGCCGATGTGCAGCCTCAGAGAAGACTGACGCACCTTGGACAGAGAAAGGGACAAACTGTCAGCTTCATAACCAGGTGAATACAGATATTTTGCTAACCAGCATTCAATCATTGGACCATGTTGTACCTGTGGAATGGAAAACACCACTCGAGTGTTGTATTCAAAGTGTACGGGATCTTCAGGACTGCGCCTCATGATACAAACGTATTATATGTATGTATTGAACTGGGTGAAATTCCTCTCCATTTAGTCTTTCTGTCCCACACACACAAACACAGCATACATCTCCATAAATGTTGCATGGCTAAATTCATCCTATACTATATAATGCATGCTGCCCCAGGTCACAGACAGCACATGTCCTGAACCAGTTTCTGTCCCTGTCTCTCCGTCTCTCCCCCAGGACTTCACATAACTGACTTTACCTACTTACCTTCTTTTTGCTTCTCTACATACATCTGCTGTGACTGACAACTTATACTGAATGTCCTCAGCTGCAACATGACTTTGAGGGTTAAAATCAAGATTTATATCAAATATTTTCACACAGACTGTGCTGAGCTGTGTAGCAACATCGCTCCAAATAAGCCTCTGATTTTTTGTTTTTGACTGTGTACACAACGAGGCCTTGATAGTAGGGATGTTGCATACATTATAGACCCTTTTACTGGCAGTAAATAGTATGATCTTTTTGGTGGGCGGGGCTTAGCTGGAGGCAAAACAGTTTTCCACAGAGATTAGCTAGCAAGTTCTTTTGGCTTGTTTTAGACAATGGAGGAAGATGACGCAAGTGATGCATTCAGAAATACTCAGTCCAAGTGCCGGAGTGCACTCTGGCTCAAACTGGACCGTTAAATTCGTAACGCTGTCAGAATGTAACGTTCAGTTATCCAGAGCACCGCACTCTCAGAGTACCGAGCAGAGTGAATATGTGACGACACCTGAACGGTTTCCTCCAGTTTGTTTTGCTATCAAAGCTAACGTTAGCTAATGCGCTAAAAAGTTAGCGTTACAGAGAAATCCAATATTCCTCTTAATATCTCCCCAGTTTCTGATGAGGTGGACATGCTAGCCTGTAGGACACACCCATAGATCCTCACAGGCACTAATATGCATGCGCGGCTGGACTGGCTTACTACAACAAACCACAGAGGAGCTTGGATTGCGACACACAGAGGTAGTGTGTAGTTTTGTACTCTTAATAAGGTCATTTCTTGCACTGAAATTCATGATTTCCCGGCAGCAGATCACAATCACAGAAATCCTCATATGACCAAAAGAAAACAGTAATTCACAATAATTTTCCAATATGTTATAATTATTTTCAGACAGATTTTAAAAATGATTTCCCCTATTGTATTAACTGTCCCATTGTGAGGATTAAACACGGTTCCTCAGGCTGTGAGGAGCACATGGCCCCGACTAGAAGGACTCAGTCCATCTTGGGCTGATCGGTGTCACGCTGGTATCAGCGAGATAGTCGTAATGTTCTTCCCCCATTTAAGACGAAGCTTCTTAGCGTTTTATGAACCTGGCTCTTGATCTCTCCAGGAAACAATTTCCGGTTTTCAGTGACTCTCTGGTCGGTGCGCAGCATTTCCTGTGGAAAGCTTTTCTCTGCAGCCACAACAATACAAATTCCATTTCCTGCACAAGCTCGGTTTGGCTGGTAATCACTCACTTTCCCTTAATTTGATCTTTGCAGTTTACTTTTGGTATTTATTCCACCCGAGAACAACACAGCATCTGTTTCTGATAGAGGCGGGCCGACAGAGCTCTGACACCAAACGTCAGAAGAATAGAAACAGACAGATGGAGAGGGGAAAAAGAAAAATAGTCTTTTAATGTTTTTCATTGAGACATTGATGGTGGAACAAAAGAGAAAATATTAGTGTAAGACATCTGTCCTCACACACAAGAAATAATGACTAACATAGCAGTAAATCTTTAAAAGGATGCATTATTAAGATCTTTCTTAACCAACCCTGTTTTCCAAAGAAGACTAACTGGATGACTCAACCACTTCTAAAACACTTGGTTAAGGTCAATGAAAAAATCCACAGGTCCTGTCTTCAAATCATTGTTGACTTTTTCAATAGGCACACTAACCACAACCACGGTCTTTTCATAACCTTAACCATGTGCTTTGAGTTGCCTTAACAAACCATTAAGTGGAAAATGAGCTTTTTGAGGATGCTTTCAAGATTTATAAATGCTGCTGAAAACATTTAACTGTGCCAATCTCAGAGTACTGTGTCTGCTTTTAGATAAGTGTTGAAGGACAACACATCAGAGTTTTTATTTTGAACATTTTGTTGTTAAATTAGATGATGAAGATGAAGGATGGCACCTAATCACCCAGAAAACGTCAACCTGATACTTTTATACATTTTTGTACAAAATATACAATATACAGTAAGCATTGTCACCTCAAAGCAACAGGGTTCCTGGTTCAAGTTTACATGTTCTCCTGTGTCAGCGTGGGTTTCCTCTGGGTACTCCAGCTTCCTCCCACAGTCCAAAGACATGCAGGTTAACTGGTGACTCTAAATTGTCTGTAGGTGTGAATGTGAGTGTGAATGGTTGTCTGTCTCTATGTGTCAGCCCTGTGATAGTCTGGTGACCTGTCCAGGGTGAACCCTGCCTCTCGCCCAATGTCAGCTGGGGCAGGCTCCAGCTGTTTAAATGTGTCATTTGGGGTAGAGTTTATTTTTTTGTACTTTTAATATTGTATACAGAATCTGAATCTCACTCTGATCTCACTCTCTGTTGTTGTTTACAAACTAAAGAAATGAGAGACAATTTTTGTTTAGTTTTTTACTCAATACTTGAAGGCAAACTGTAAAACTATATCACTTACTTTGCTGAAATTCTGTTTTCTTAAATTAATTTTATATATATATATACATATATATATATATATATATATATATATATTATACTAATTTGTCATATCGTCAAGAATATCGTCATTACTACAGTATATATAGTAGGAACCTTTCTTTGTCTGGTTAGGTATACCACCCGGAAGGGAAAACAGTTTTTGACTACTGAAGCAGCTTGTTGCTGCAGGAGTTACACGTGTGGATGTTTCGAGTTTAATGGCCACTAACAAGTTTGTGATGGAAAATAAATGGAGAGAGTGTTCATCTGGCAAGTTTGACTCAGACTTTAATTCACCAGACACAGTAACAATCAGTGCATCAATTAAGTCATCCCAGGTGCAGTATCTCAGTGGCTTAAAGTGTTGGCTTAGCCATTACAATGATATTATTTTAGGGCCATGCCGCCCACCCCTATGTCCCACACTGTTGGAACTTGTCGACCTTTGCAGCTGGCAGAGCTCATCATTGAGTGAATTCATTTTGATTGACAGTTCAGCTCTATGTACGAGAGAAAACACTGAAATGAGGAAAGCAAACAAACAGCTAAAATCAAGAGTGCGTGAGATCGAAACAGACTTGTTATATGAGGTAAGATTATTTTTTTTAGCCACTGAGCTCTTCAACAGGAATGGTTCAAAATCGTCATTGCTTGCTGGTGCACAGTAAATATGCTTTGTTTTTTCAACATCGGGTTGTGTTGTTAATATACAAACTGGCAAACTAGAGTCTAGACTCTGTCCTGTCTGTATTCTGGTTTCCCTTTTTAAAGGATAAATACAGCAAACTGTCGCCTTCTGGTGTAGAGAGCTACTTACTCTCACACAGGTGCAGACCGCACATGCGACTCAAATAATAGTTCTATGTGGGGCCCATGTGGGTAGTAAATGGGCTGAAAGATTTGCCATATATGGGATTGTTCATGGGTTACATATTGGCACCATGCAAATTGCCCACATATGTGGGTTTGCCCAAGTGAGCCCCAGATGAGATGCCCATTTTGGGCCTACACCAACATGGTACCCAGGTGGCCCTAGCAAAACCATGTGGGGCCCACATGGGTAAAGCCATCGATGTGGGCAATTGGCATGGGGGCAATATGGAGCCCATGGACAATCCCATGCAGGGCCCATTTTCCAACCCATTTACTACCCACATGGGCCCCACATACAAATGCTTGTCACGTCAGTCCACCTTGGTCACAGATTGTGTTTCCTTTGGATAGCCAGGCCAGGCTAGCTGTTTCCCCTTGCTTCCAGTCTTTGTGTTAAGCTAAGCTAAGCTAATCGTTTGCTGAGGCCCCGTATTTACCACACAGACATGGGTATTGATCTTCTCATTGAACTCTCAGAGAGTAAGTTAGGACACATATTTGGAAAAATGTCAAACTATTCCTTTGATAATTGGCTCTTGAGTAACGCCCTGTCCTGCTTTAACCCTGTGTGATTCATCTTATAGTTAATGATGAAAGTTTCTCCGTAGGCTTTAATGAACAACAAACAGGAAGGTGTGTCATAAAATAACTAGAAAAGCTTTGTATTTATGAGCAGTGTTTGCCAACGTGGCTGAATAGAAACTGCTTTTTACATCCCTTAAAATCTAAAAAGGAGGACACCCGATGGACACCTTCAAAACACACAGATGACTCACACCAGCACTCACCAGCTATCAGCCTTCAGTGTTAGGGCTGGACTCATCAGAGCTTCACCACATGTGGCTGCCATATGCAGCGACAAGCAGAGTGGCAGTGGACCGATGGGCCAAAAACAAACCCAAGAGGTCCAAGAAGCTGAGGGTCTGCTGTTAAGTGTGGCGCAGTAAAGAAGTGGACAAAATTCCAGCATGGCAGGAAGGCTCAAAAACATTTACATTTTAAGGTAATTATAGTATGAAATGTTGGCTTCTGCTGAATGCATGTTTGGACGGAATGAGAACTTTAGTGTTTTTACAGTGTGATGCATAAGAATCACTTCACAGGAAGAAGGAATGATTGCAGTGACTGAAAAGATCTTACAAACAGCTGTGTGCTACAAGCAGAACGAATTCCAGATTCAGCTGGAACATTTGGATAACATTATTGATAAGAGTCCTATATTAAACTAACCCATCACAGACTCTCCTGTCATCTCATTAGAAGTATTTATGTGAACATTTCAGTCTGTTGTAGATAAGAAAAAAAAGCAGAGCAAAGTTGAAGGAGCTGTGTGCGACATTCAAAGCATATCTGTTATTCAGGGGCAGGATACACTGCACACGGTTCTAAATCATAGACTGTATAAAAATAAAGAACATAGCCTCTAGTGTCACCCATTAGTTTGTGAACTCCTGTTTTGAGGCTTCAAGTTTGGCATTTTGTTTGCCACCATCTTGATTATTTGGAGCCTGAAGTGATCTTATTTGGACTAGAGGGTGGAGACAACCTTAATGCCAGATGCTAGTGGGGATAGTGCATTTATAGCTATGTTGAAGAAGAATAACAAGAAACTTTATTTCCATTTGCAGTATAATATTTGGCAGTATGGCTCTATTCTGAGGTCTCTCTGCCTTTCCTCGAGCCTACGCAGAAAGCCTAACAGGGAAAGAGCACACCTCTCTGCCCTTCCATGCGCCTAAGCGGAAAGCCTAAGGCGGAGATAGCACACCTCTCTGCCCTTCCACACACATACAAGGAAAGCCAAAGACGAAAAGAGCACACCTCTCTGCCCTTCCACACAGAAATGAGGAAAGACTGAGGCAGAGAGAGCAAACCTCCCTGCCCTTCCATGCACCTAAATCAAATCAAATCAAATTACGTTTATTTATAAAGCACATTTAAAAACAACCAGAGCTGACCAAAGTGCTGTACAGAACATGTGAGTCAACATCAAATATCAATTAATCAAAGAACTCAGCATAATGTAGTGCAACAAGGACCAGTTAAGGACAATCAAATGCCAGGGAATATATATGAGTTTTTAGTTTTACAGTGGAAGCACATTTGATAGAAAAAGGTAAAGCGTTCCACAGCTTGGAAGCGGCCACCGCAAAGGCCCGATCTCCCCTGCCCCTTGACTTTGAATGAGGGACAGCCAGGAGCAGCTGGTCTGAGGATCTGAGAGGTCTGGGGTTGGTGAGGGGGCACAGGAGCTCAGAGATGTACCGGGGTACCAGGCCATGTAAGGATTTAAAGACAAACAGTAGGATTTTGAATTCTGTTCTGAACTTGACCAGAAGCCAGTGCAGAGATGCCAGGACGGGTGTAATGCTTTCTCTCTTTTTTGTGCCGGTTATTAGTCTGGCAGCAGCGTTCTGCACCAGCTGCAGACGGGAAAGAGAAGACCGGTTGATGCCGAAATAAAGTGAGTTGCAATAATCGAGGCGAGAAGAAATTAGGGCGTTAGTGACGGTTTTCAGATCGGTAAGTGAGAGGAATGGTTTGACTTTGGTGATATTTCTGAGATGGAAAAAGCAACCTTTGACCATGGTGTTGATTTGTTTTTTCAAATTTGAGTGATGAATCAAATATGACACCAAGATTTCTGGCATGGGAATGAAGGTTGGGCGCCAGGGACCCTAGATGGTGAACAATGTCCCCGGTGGTGTTTGAGGGACCGAATAGGACCACTTCGGTTTTACTGTTTAAGTGGGGACAGTTTGTCGACATCCAGAGTTTCACCTCCTGGAGACAAGGAGGGACTGAACTGAGCTGTTGTTGTTGTCACCAGATTCAAGTGGGATATATAACTGGGTGTCATCAGCGTAGCAGTGGTATGAAATGTTGTGCTTTTGAAAGATTGGGCCTAAAGGAATCATGTATAAAGCAAAGAGTATTGGACCTAGAATGGAGCCTTGGGGCACTCCACATGTAATGGGAGCAGAGGAGGAAAACCAGTTCCCACCTACATGAAAAGCCTAAGGCAGGAGAGCAGCAGCAATGACCCACCAGGAACAGAACAGAGCAGCATCAATGACAAACAGAAATGACATTGATAAGTCAGACACAACATGAAAAGGAGGAGCTGGGGTGCAGGTTGCAAAGCAGCTTACAGAGGAAGCAGCAACAGTTGACAGGCCACAGCAGTTCATCAGTTCATCAATCAGCTGCTCCATCAGTTGATTGGGCTGCTTGAGATCAGCTGATGTAGCTGGGATGTGAGCTGAGCTTGACAGGATATATGTTTATTTTCTTGGCTAGACAAGAACATCAATGCCCCTTAAATGTCTGTATGCTAAATATGAAACTCGTGCAAGCAAGCAGTTAGCTTAGATTAGCACAAAGACTGTAAACAGGGGAAAAGTCCAGTATTTAAAACATGTCTACAGGCAGTGCTAAATTTTACTAATGAACATGTTGCATCTCGTTTCTTTCATATGACCACAAACAGAGGTGGGATTTGTGTGCGACAGATTTCTTGGCCAGAACCCACCTGCTCGCTCTAGCTTTATCTTTACAATAGCATACATAGATGAGAGTGGTATTGATCATCTCATCCCGAAATCTCAACTAACTAATCCCTTACAGATTTTAACTTGCATTGGGTCAACACATCTGACCACGCTGACTCATTTTCACCAGGTGAGCATAATGAACACTTGTTTGAATGACTCGATAACACGGATGTTGTTTTACTGGGCAAAACATGCTGATGAGTCCTCTGATAAAGTGACACAGTAAAGAAGTATTTATGGAGTACAACATGAAAAGCAGGGCAGATTTTAATGTGAAAAACAGGAAACATGTAAAACTGATGACCAGTGAAAAAAACAACTGCTGGCATCAAACCTAAAGCACAATACTCTCCGCGTCCTTCTAACTCTCGATCTGAACGAAGTTATGACTTTATAATCACCTTTTGAGCCAAATTCTTTTTCACCGATTAATCACAAACATCTCTCAGCTCTTTTCAGCTGTGATTTAAGGGTCTTACCACCTAGTTTCACAGTTTATTTTAATGATGTCAGTTTCATCTGCATTGTAAATAACAAATACCTCACACCTCATGTAGCTGTTAAAAGTTATTGCCATATATTTTAAGGATTTATTTGTGATTAGCAACTAGGTTTATGTAAGAGTGCCCTGAGTAGTTTTTATTTCCCTCGTCAGCAGGTGCGTTGGCTTCCTCTCAATAACACCATCATTTGGGCCTTTTTTCTTTGCAAGAATTTGCCATTGACCATTAGACATGACCAGTATGTTGAAACTAAACAAAAAGTAATTTTATACGTCTTGAAATTTAACATATACTATACATGAGTAATATCATACCTATAATTCTATATACGTTGTCCAAATTTACAGATCTTACTTGAACTGCCCCTGAAAGTCTAATATTCAAATCATATTTTGGAGACCCCTCAGTCAAGTTAGGCTGCTTTCAGAGCTAGAGTTGTCTTGCTTTGGTCTGAATCAGGGACTAATGTTGTTCCAAAGTTGTATAATTGTCTAGAGTTGGTTCGTGTTCTCATGGCAGCATTTACAAGAGGACCAGATCAAATGCCTTGTGTGAGAAAGCTGCTCTTGATTGGTCAGAATTTCCATGTGGGAAAAATCCAGGAAGTAAAGCAAACGTTGAAGAAGAGTACACTTGCAAGATAAATGTGACACTTTCTAATGTCACAATGGAGGGACAACTACGCAGGTTGATTTTAGCGCTGCTCATCGTGGACTATATTGCTGTCATTGTTCATTTTAGTCAAACCATACAGTTTGAAAACGAGGCGCGGCTCCAACTAGAAAACAATACAGTACAGGAGGTGCACATTAATAATCCTCCAGGACTGTAACATGCTCATGTTTAACCCAAACAATGTGTCATGTGACTGCAGTTGGTTCAGATCCAAGTTGGAACAGAGTTCGTTTGTAACCGGACTGAGACCACCTCTTCAAGAAGGTCTCAGTCCGGTTGTTTTGGTGTGCATTGCAGTGTGATTGCTGTGTTCACACCTGCCCAAATAAACCGCAATTAGGGGGCAAACAACTTTGAGTTCAATTGAACGGAACCAAATAGGGCAGGTGTGAAAGCATCCTGAGATTCTTCAAACTGAGCAGTCTCCTGTTTGTTTCTTGTCAGACAGTATGCAGCTACATCTGGGGACATATTGGTCCCCAGATGTAGCTGCAGAGTGCCAGCTCCTTGCTTTCACACTGCTCTCCAGTACAGGAAGCTGCAGACCCAGAGCCAGAATGAGTCTGAGTGAGATGGAGACAGCTGCCCGCAGGAAGAGAGGCTTTGCCCAGTCGGGTTCCCAGATAACGTTATCTTCTGCCTACTGCTTAGAACAGTCGAGAAAAAAAAATACCCCATAGATTTACTGTGCAAGCTGCTTATTATGACCCATACTAATGCTTGTTGTAAGTTGGCACCCTCTAGTGGCTATGGTAATTATTATAGGTGCAGAGGGGGAAGTGTGGTGACATGGCATGAAAAGCCTGTGTAGGTGAATAAAGTCCATGGAGGAAGGAGGGGTGGTGGATGGGTCAAACAAGTCAGCGTAGCCTAGTATGCTAGCATGTGTAGCCAGGCTAGTTATGGATGTGATGTGTCATATGTGATGTGACATAAATCATGTTATGTTAGTGACAAAAGTACTTATTTAATGCCAAACCATGATGTTTTTCCTAAACTAACCATGTAGTTTTGGAGCGGAATTGCGACTGTTTCATGACGTTAAGGACATGTTATAAACTGCAACCGTTTGAACGGTAATATATGCCATTTTAGGGGTGGTCATATTGGCTGTTTTGGTTGGTGGAAATCAACCTATTCAGTTATTTAGACATGAGAGAGTGGCTCATAGCAATTTAATAGGATACAGTCAGTAGCCATGTTTCCATCAGCCTGTTTAGATGTGCATCTAGAAGTATCGCATTGGAAAATTATGATGGAAACGCCAAAATTCGAATTAAAATCCCCTGATTCGCACAAACTAAAATACGCTTGCTTGAGCCGGGTTTTGGTTGACTCGAAAAAATGTTGATTCGCAAAACGGGGGATGGAAACAGTTATGTTCGAATTAAGTCTGACGTAGCGCACCTCTCTCCATGGTGATATCCACACTCCGGGTCGGGAAGGCGGTAATGCATTTACAAGCTGGTTGCCAACCACCAGAAAACGTAGAAGAAGAAGAATGCGAGACTTGTTTTGTTTCCGGTTCTGCAGAAAACTCGCGCGAGTTCGTAGTTTTCACCAAAGTCCGTACATTTAATGGAAACACACAGGATTCATATTTCTTTTAATGCACATTTCCCAATGATTCAAATCACTTTTGGATGGAAACATAGCTAGTGAGTTTTGTTTGTATTTTTCTCAAAAAATATTGCACATTTCTGATGCGTCGTTAGCAAAGTTAGCATTTATTAGCTCAGGAGGCTAACTTGGCTTGTTTACTATAGAACATGAAGGTCGTTGTCACCCTGAGTGTCCAGCTGAACCCTGTTCAAACTGTCAAATTCTATATGGAAACAAAGGAACAAACAGTCTCATATTTGTTTTGAACAGCCAAATCTGATTTAACTGTCATAAAACAACTATAAGAGAGAGACTTATAGAAAAATAAAAAGCCCCTGGTGCAGCCTACACACAACAACAGAAGTGGAGGAAGCTGAGGTGTTTTAGTACCTCCTGCTCTTCCTCCCCCTCTTAACGAGCCTAAAAACCCAGATTGATAAACAGTCTGAATCTGATCAAAGAGACGACCACGTGTGTGCGTGTGTGTGCTGATTAAAATGTTCCTCCTGCTGTGTGATTATTAAAGAGCATCCTAATAATCATCACCAGCCTCTTCCTCTGAACTAGCACGTCTGTGGTAATAAAGCAGGTGTGCATGTGTGCTCTTGCTGCTTTTGGCTTTTATCAAGACTTTTGGCAAATCATAAACAGAGTTATTTCAGCTACAACTGCAATAAATGGGCTATCTTTACACACACGCACACACACACATCTGGCGTCTGGACTCGTTGCTGCATTATTCAAAAACCTTTTACTATGATTTATTCACAGTGTGACTGGAGCTTACACACTCAGCCCAGCTACGTGTGTGTGTGTGTGTGTGTGTGTGTGAGTAGAGAGGGAAAGTGGAAGTCAAGGTGCGTGAGGCAGATGCAAGAAATGAAGAGTGAGAGACAGAAAAAAAGAGGAACTAGAAGGGCACTCAGAGAGCGCAGACCTCCACCGAGGCCAATAGTCCAGTCTTCTATGATATGCAGATCTGCAAGTGCAATCACTATATACTGTGTGTCTGGATAAAAAATCACAATGATATGGTTGATTTTTCCTTAATATCTCTGGTGGAGTTTGTTGCAGAAAATAACATTTAGATGTGAGTCAGAATTTAAACAGTTGCAGGAACACGCACTGTTACAACTGATCCTTTGCTAAGTCCCGCCCCTTTGTGATGGTCCGACAAGCTGTCAGAGTAAGCATGGAGCCCACACTGTAACTAACTGCACTCCCTGAAGAAATATTATCATGTCACAGTGATTCCAGAGAGAAGCAGACAGAGGGGTCTACAGTCTGTGTTTGAAGGATATATCCAGGATG